>NC_086318.1:210739418-211039418 GCF_036172605.1 Pelobates fuscus | reverse complement strand
TGTTTGGCTGGATCCTGCGTTTAGGGGTATATACTCGTTACACATGACATGCATAGTAGTTGTCAAAATGTCTTTGATGTTAATTATATGCGGGCAACTTGCCAATTCAGATACCTTTCACTTTTTTTTTTTTTATTTCAGTGTGATTGGTTATCTCCGAAGGACGGACTCGCCTTTCTGTTTCTCTACCTGAAGTTCATACCGGATTTGGGATGATATTGTTTGATTTAACTTTGGACTTATGTTGTTTCTCATGTTTTTCTGTGTTTTTTCTACCTGTTTTATACTCTCTACAAAGAAAGAGGAAGTGATGTAACTGTCAGGGCCTTTTATGTATCACCTGACTTTTTCTGATTGGTTGTTTTGTTTCTGTGCTGCTGGAGATTTTCAGTAAAGAGAGTTATGCAAATATTCGCCTCCTGTCATTACTAAAATAAAGATTATAGGTACACTGCATTAGCATAATCTCCAATTTTAACCCCTTAAGGACAGAGCTTTGGAAGCTTGTCTTTCACTTAATGACAACGGCATTTTTTTGCATTTTTTGCTGTTTGCGTTCAACTGCAATTTGCATTTGACAAATTTATTGCACCGACGCATATTATATACTGTTTTTTAAATTACAGAAAGGGCTTTAATTTGATGTAACACATATATATATATATACATACATGCTTATTTATTATTAAAAAAATACAGAAAAATGCAAAAAAAAATGAAAAATTTTGTGTGTTTTTTACAGTTTTTGCAATAATAATGTGTGCACAATTAGTGCTGGTTAAGGAAAGTAATTAAAAATAAATTCATTTAGTTGTTCTGATTTACAGAATATAATGTGTCTGGGATTTTAAGTTTTTTTTGGTAGTTACAGGTCACAAAGCACAAGAAGTAAAATAAACTTTTAATGTGGAGCGATTTTAGAATTTGGTATGTTTGTCTTGTAAGCTTAATAGCCATAAAAGAAAACAAAATTGCCACACAAAAGTATATATTTATATAAAATAGACACCACAGGCTTTTTACCTAAGGTTGTTTTGACACTTTCTACGTAGCCATTTCACCGCCAATCTCTGCTAAATATTGGAGTAAAATTGTGTTTTTTGGGGGTTTTGGCAGACAAACTTATAACAAAGAACTTCTCATGTGTATTTTGTAAAGTTGGTGTGTGCTATTCCTGTACAAAGTTTTTTTTTTGTCAATCTTTCTTTTATTCAAGGCATATATGATGGGGTACAGAAGAAAAACAATATGGGAAACGTACCAGTAAGTTACATCACAGGGTAGTTACATCGGTATTGTCATAACAGTACAGTTTCAGAGTATTGATGACTCATTTTTTAAATTTTTAGTAACTAGTAACATTAAATATTTGGTTATACAATATCACTATGAGGATTCCTCTATCAGTATGCATATGCCTGAGGGTAGTTAATAAGCTAAGTTTAGTGAGGGGATAGAAGGGGGTCGGTAGCATCTTGGGAGTTATTCATTATCAAAGTCATTCCCCTTCCATGTAGGGTGCCTAGTTGCTTCGGTTGTTCAGGGTTGGTCTCGGCACCTAAGAGCCATATATTAGACCAGCGGTATTGTGCCATGGTAGGAAACATGTGTGTCGAGGCTTAATACCACTATAATGCGTCCTAAGAGGTTATCATGATGGCTAGTCTCTCCTCAAATTCGGAGTCTAGTGACCCCGTCCCAGTAGGTATCATAGCGTTCAACTTTATTGTCCTCTAAGGGCCAGCCCATGTCATGGTCGGGGTAAGTCATTAGTCATTAAGCGTCCCAGGCCCCCTGGGGGTCTGGGAGAAAGGATATGCAGTTGGGGTTGGGTGGGGGGAGGGGGAGGGGGAGGAGGGGTGGGTATTCCGGGTGGGAGCCTTTCGGCCCCCGAGGCCATGCCACAGGCACTTCCCGTGAGCGGACAGCCCTCGTGTCACTGTTGGTCGCGGCCCAGCCATCACCAAGCGTCGAGCCTTGGGGAACCCACTATGCTGAACCAGTAGAGATATAAGATTTCCAGGGGTACCATTTGAGGGCACATTTGTCAGAGCGCTCCTGCAGGGAGGCGGTCATGATTTCCATGTCATAGATGTTTTCTACTTTGTCAACCCATTGCGTGAATGTGGGCACTGTGGTGCGTTTCCAGTGTAGTGGTATAAGGGCTTTCGCTGCAGTGAGCAAGTGTATGGTGAGGGAATTTTTGTATGTACGTGTGGGTACTGGCGTGTGGTGTAGCAACATTGTCAGGGGTAGGAGGGGGAGGCCCGAACCTGTAATCTCCCTGATCTTTGTATTGATCATCTGCCAATATGGTGTGATGCGCGGGCACGTCCACCATATGTGTATGTTCGTGCCGGGTCCGGTCCCGCATCTCCAGCAGTCCCCTGTGGTCGCAACCTGCATACGTTTGAGGGCCTCCGGCATCTGATACCATTGCGTCAGGAGTTTATAGCTGGTTTCTTGGAACTTTGAGCTTATTGAGCATTTGTGTGTGAGGAGGAAGATTTTCCCCCATTCCTGATCTGTTAGTTGGGTCCCAGTCTCTCTATCCCATTTACCAGTGAAGCCTAGTGGGCTACCTTCCAGTGATGTCAGGAGGATAGCATACATGTGGGAGACACCGTGTTCTATGTGCCTCCTGTTAGTGCACAATTGCTAGAAGTCCGTGAGCTGCCTGTGGAGGTGGGCTCTACCCACTATTTGTGCGTGGTATGCCTTTACCTGGTGGTGGTGGAATGCGTCTAGCTGAGTGGGAGGTCCCTCCATCAGGTCCCCCAGCCGCCTGACCTCGCCCCCCGAGGTCCATTGTTGTAGGTAGATCCAGTCTGCCCCTTGGATGCGTTTGAGGGCAGCTGGAGGGAGGCCCCCTGCGAGATCCGGGTTGTAGGTAATGGGGGTGAGGGGGTTCGGGGAGGTAGTCAGGCGGCGAGCGAATCGGAGGCCGCACCACACTTTGAGCGTGGCGTCAGTGATGGGATTGCCCGTTTGCAAGTCCTTGAAGGTGAGCCGTCCCAGCCAGAGTTTGGATGGGATGGTGCCCAGAGACTGTCTTTTCTCCATCTGCACCCAACGTTTGGGGCTGGGATGGGCGTGCCAGTCCACTATTCTGTGTAGGTGTGTGGCCTGGTAATAGGTCTTTAGGGATGGGAGTCCCACACCTCCGGCAGCCTTGGGGCGTTCCAGGGTGGCCCTGCGAATGCTGGTCGGTTTCTGGTTCCACACGAAGCGTCTGATGGCCGTCGTTGCCGATTTGAAGAATGCCTGTGGAATCCTCGTGGGGAGGGTTGCGAACAGGTAGAGGAGGCGAGGCAAGGTGTTCATTTTGACAGCACTTATGCGGCCGAACCAGGTGATGTATTGTCCTGTCCACTTCGTCAGGTCTTTCTGTATGGTCGAGAGGATGGGAAGGAAGTTCAGTTGATAAAGCTGAGCCAAGTCTCTCGGCAACCAGGTGCCTAGGTAGCGAAGTTTGGTAGTGCTCCAGGAGAAACGGAATTGGGAGCTGAGGTGTTTGGCGAGGTCCTCGTTCCGTGTTATGGGCATGGCTTCGGATTTATCTATGTTCAATTTCAGGTTGGATAGTCGTCCGTAGGTCTCGAATGCCTGCAGTAGGTTAGGGACTGAGATCATCGGTTGTTCCAGGAAGAAGAGCATGTCGTCGGCATATGCCGCCACACGATGTTCCTCTCCTCCCACCCGAACCCCCCTGATGCCCCCGTCTCGCCTCACCGCCTCCAGGAAGGGTTCCAGGGTGAGGGCAAACAAGAGGGGCGAAAGTGGGCATCCCTGACGAGTGCCGTTGCTAATGGGGAAGGCGTTCGTCAGGGCTCCATTGACTCTGATCCTGGCCGTCAGCGTGGTGTATAGCGCCGCTATCCATGAGCGCATGTGTGGTCCGAAGCCCATATGTCTCAGCGTTTCGGCCATGAACACCCAGTCTACCCGGTCAAGCGCCTTTTCGGCATCAGTCGACACGAGTACGGTGTCACGGTTAGATATTCTGGCGGTGTGGATAACGTTGAGTGCACGTATCGTATCGTCTCTGGCTTCTCTACCCGGGATAAATCCCACTTGGTCCGGGTGGACGAGGTCTGGTAGTATGTGGGTCAGTCTGAGGGATAGAGCTTTGGTGTATAGTTTCAAGTCAGCGTTTAGTAAGGAGATGGGCCTGTAGTTCGCACAGACGGTCGGGTCCTTGCCCTCTTTGGGGATGACCGTGACTGTCGCCGCCAGGGTATCCACAGGAAAAAGTCTCGTAGGGAGTTGAGTCCAGCAAGTAGTTTTGGCAGGAGTGTATCTCGAAACGTACGAAGGTATGTGAGCGGCAGACCATCAGGTCCTGGAGCTCGGTGTGGCTTTGAGTTCTTTAGTGCCAAGGCCAGCTCTTCGAGCGTTAGGGGGCTCTCCAGGTCTTCTGCGAGTTCTGGTGACAACTTGCGTGTAACATGTTGCGACAGGTATTCCGTGATTCTTCGGCGTTGGGACAGGTCTCGTGTGTCTCGTGTGGCTTGTTTCTGGTTATAGAGATCCGTGTAGTACGCTTCAAATGCCGCCATGATCCCCTTGGGCATATTAGTGTGGTGGCCGGTCCGCGTCTGGATCTTATGGATGTGTTGAGACCGTCTCCTTGAACGAAGCATCGTCGCCAAGAGTTTGCCACTCTTGTTGGAGTGTTCATAGAAGAACCTTGTGGATTTTCGCAGTATTTGTAGGTGGCCTTGAGCCAGGTGTTCCCTGAGTTCCCTCCGAGTCTCTGTCAGTTGAAGATAGGTGTCGTCGTCCAGCGTCTGTTTGTGGGAGCTCTCCAGGTCTGCAATCCTCCTCGTCAGGTCTGTGATGCATCGGGACTTCTCTTTCTTGCGTTGCGTACACACTGATATAAAGTGCCCACGCATCACACACTTATGAGCTTCCCATAAAGTTAATGGGGGCATGTCGGGATTTTCATTTGTTTCAAAGTAATGGGTGATAGTGCGCTGTGCTGCAGTGCGGGCTACTAGATCGGTCAGTAAGGATTCATTAAGTTTCCACTGGCGCTCCACTGGTTTATATAGGGGGGAGTTTATCTGTATTGATGTCGGGGCATGGTCTGACTGGCGGACGATCCCTATGTGTGCGTCCCGGAGGAGCGTCAGGTGTTCCTGTGGCATGAAGATGTAATCTATGCGGCTATATTGTTTGTGTACAGACGAATAGCAAGTGAAGTCCCTGTCGTCAGGGTGGGCCGTCCTCCAGCAGTCAACCAGTCCCGCCTTGTGCAGGTCCCTCCTGGCCGTGAGTAGGCAGTGTGGTGGGATTGTGCAGGTCCCTTTTGAGGTGTCAATGTGGGGGTCTAATGGTAGGTTTAGGTCCCCTGCCAGAATCAGGAGGCCGTCCCTGAAGCGTTCTAGTTTGGACAGTGTTTTGGCTAGGAACGTGTGCTGCGCTCGGTTTGGGCTATATATGCAAGCGAATGTGTATTTGTGGTCAGCTATGGAGCCCTTGATGAAAATGTACCTCCCATTCGGGTCCGCAAGTGTTTCTTTGTGTTGGTATGGGATCGAGTGTGCGACTAAGATCGCAACCCCTGTTTTCTTAGCGTCTGGGTGGTTCGCAAAGAACCCCTGAGGGAAGCGGCTATTCTCAAGTTTCGGCTGGGCTCGGCTCACAAAGTGCGTCTCCTGCAAGAACGCTACTGACACTCTCTCGGCCCATAGTAGGCGTAGCAGTTGGGCGCGTTTTTCAGGGGAGTTTAGGCCGCGGGTATTGTTCGACCAAAGCTTTAGCTGAGCCGGGCGTACCTCCGACATGGCCACACGGACCGGGGATCCCCCCGGGGCCCGGGGTGTATCGGAAGGAGGGGATAGGTCAGGAGCGGAAGGGCAGGGGGGCAGGAAAGAAGGGAGAGGGGGTGGGTGTGAGCGGGGAGAGGGGTAAATGCAACGTCAAACCTCGGTCGGGGAGAGTCGTCGGTGGGTACTAGCCTGTAGTCCCTCCGAACTCCGACCGGAATATACAAAACAGGTTCGTTGCTTGAGGTGCGAGGGAGGCAACCGATGTTGTCAGTCGTTCGGTTGTATTAAGACCGTCAGCAAGTGTCTCTCAGGGCTCCCAACCCGCTGGTGGCGGTTACTAGAGTACCTAGGCATCTGTCTAAGGTAGTACCTTGTGGGGGTGGTTCTTAGGACCGCGCGGGCGGTGGGCGTCCTGACGGAGGGCGTCATGAGATAAGTCTGGGGGGGCCTCTCCCTATCTAGTGTCCGTCTGGCCGTGTCCGGGATCTCTGTCAGTCGGTACCCAGAAAGCATGTCTGTGTGTCGGGGCGTCGTCTGCGGGGGTTGGGATCGTAAGCATGCTATCCAGGTCTACCCACGTCCCTGGGTCAGTTAGTTACGTCCGTGGGCCCCGACTGCCTGGTCGTACCATGAACATGAGGATGCATAATGTAATACATAACAAGAAGCAAAAATTAAGAAACACAGTAAACTGTGAACATGTAAAGCACCTTTAACATTCCCCAAGCCCGTTTACCCGGGGTGCTCGGCCGCCGGACCCTGTTTCCGGGCCCCGCTCTTGCTCACAACTTGGTTAGCGGGGGGGGGACCAAGAGGCTCCGGGGGTGCGGCGGGCGTGCCCCCATGACCCGTCCCTCCCAACCCCCTCGCCCAGCCCAAGTACTCAGGGGACCCCCGACATCAGATCAATGGCTAGCTCAGGTACGGGAGCCAAGGGGATCCCAGGCCCTGCGTGGCATAAGCATTCAAGTTTCGGCTGTAGTAGCATGCAGTTACCAAGTCCCTATAGCGTGGAGTTCTGCAACGAACCAATAACATGACAGGTGTGTGGCATGGTGGAGACCTGCAACCCCGGGAGGGATTTCCCGCCTCGTCCCCAAGCCCATCCACCCAAACTTGTGATGTGCTCCCCATGGCTGTTGTTGCCGGGGGTGAGAGCCAGAGTCCCATAACCACAGAGGACCCACAACCCCCCCGACCCTTCCCCCACCCAAGTGGGCATAGTTCCCGGGCTAAGATTTACGCAAAGTGTGCGGGGGGGGGAGTGCAGTACATACCAGAGTGGGCAGTTCTTACCCCTTGGGAGCCCCCGGTTCCCTCCGTAGGTGAGGTGGGCAGTCGACAGTCTCGGTTCTGCGGATGTCGCGTGGGCCCAGAGTCCAGGCAACCGCTGCCAGGGGTCGGAGCTTGGGGTATTTTCGCTTATTCTTCGGGGCCCACTGGTCCGCCGCGCCTCTGGCTCGGGCCTGAGGTGTTGTCTGTGAGGTTCTCAGCTGGGACAGCGGGACCGGTGGGTCTGGCTGGAGGGCAATCCAGGATCCAATTTGAGATTGTCATGGGAGGGAGGCCTACGGCCCGCAGGAAGCGGGGGAGATCATTAGGCCATCTCAGCACGTGCCACTGGTTGTCCGTTCTGGTTTGCAGACTAAACGGAAACCCCCATTTGTAAGGGATCCGTTTCTCTCGCATAAGGTTGGTGAGTGGTTTCAGGGCTCTCCGGGCATCTAGTGTAAGCGTAGACAAGTCCTGGTACAGGGATATATGGGCGTCGTTATACCTGATGGTGCGTTGCGTTCTGGCAGCCCTCATAATGGACTCCTTCAGTTGGAACGACTGTAAGCAGCATATCAAGTCCCTTGGTAGGCCATCCCTGCGCGGGGTCCGGAGCGCTCTGTGTGCTCTCTCCAGACCGAAATCTGTAGGTGCGTCTGCACCGAGTATGTGGGTGAACAGTCCCGTTAGCAGTTCCCGGGGCGATTCCCCTTCTGATTCCGGGAAGCCCCGTATGCGAATGTTGTTCCGGCGTCCTCTATTATCGAGGTCTTCCATCTGCCGCCTGAGGTCTAAAAGAATATTGCCTTGCCTCGAGGCTGCCAAGTCGGCCGTCTGCATGTGGTGTTCAGTATGCAGGCGGTGTTCTTCCAGGGCATCCACCCGCGTTTCCAGGACCGCGAGGTCCCTCCTCACTGCAGCAACTTCCTCTCTGATAACTGACCTGAGCTCGGCTATGAGCTCCGTTTTGTCACTGCGGGTAAGCATGTTGGCAGAAATTGCAGCAAGGTCTGCAGACATCTGGGATAGTGCATCCTCTCTCGGGGAGCTCCTCGTGGAGTCAGCCCGGCTGCTTGATCCCGGGGATGCGGGCGCCATCTTGCTTTGGTCCCGCGGGCCCCCAAACGAGTGCGGGGAGGACAGAAAATCGTCCATTGGGCCCGGAGTCTGGATAGCTGGTGTGTGTGGAGGTCTAGGGGTAGCCCCTCGTTTCGTTTTCCCCATAGAATCTGCACTTTTCGCGGCGTGTTTAGCGTTTAGGCAGGTTGGGGCCTAGGAGCTCTTGCCGTCTGCGTCCTACTCCATCGGCTGTCAGGCCACGCCCCTAAAGTTTTATTTTGTGTTCAGTTACATCTGCTGAGTAAAATGGCACCCCCATAGTATGTCTTTGGCACTAATTTGTGAAGCTACAGTGCCATATAGGAGACCTGTCCTTTTCAGTATTCACAGTAGAATTTTGAGAGACAGATTTAATGAGCCTATGCTTCCATTTGGGGTATTATAACAGTTTGACTGTTCAAAAAAAAACACAAAGGCCTACCATTTGTAAAAGTAGACACTCCAGGGTATATCATAAGGTGCATATTGTGCCTTAGCATGCCCCCATTTTTTCACCAATATATGCCAAAGTATGTGGTAAAAAATAATTTTGGGCATTTTTTTACATACGGATTGCATTTTTTCTGGGCATTTTGTATATTTCATATGTGCCACTAAGTTCAAAACCCCCAAATTATGCTCAGCTAAGTCTTCTGAGTAAAAAGACATCCCCAATGAATGTCTTTGGCACTATTTTGTGACGCTACAGTGCCATATAGGAGACCAAGCCATATACATTTTTACAGAACTTTGAATTTTGACGCTGGGCCTATGTGCAATTTTCAAGCATCTTCGCAGGTTTTAAATTCAAACTACCCCACAAAGGCCTACCATTTCTTAAAGTAGACACCCCAGGGTATTTCAAAAGGCATATTTTGAACCTTAGCGTGGCATCATTTTTCCCCTAGCTTGTACCAAGTGTAGTGGTAATAAGCGTTTTTTCTGCCTTTTTGACACACAAAGTGAGTTTGCACAGTATATTTTGCAAACCTTATGTGTACTACCACTGTATAATACTTCATATGTTGCTCAGCTATGTGGTCTGAGTACAGCAATACCCCCGTATGTGCCAGGTATATGTGGATGTTGAAGGGGCACATTTGAGACGCAGCCATTCAGTTTTTTTTTCTAACTTTTAAGTTTTACGCTGTGTCCAGGTTCCAATTTGGAGTAGTTTAGATGGTTGGTTATTGAAACTTCCCCACAAACACATATTATTTATTAAAGAATATACCCTGGGGTAATTCAAAAGGCATATTTTGAACCTTAGCGTGGGATCATTTTTTCTCTAGTTTGTTCTAGGTGTAGTGGTAATGAGCGTTTTTAAATGTATTTTTTTAACTTTTTTTACTTTTTAAAACTATTTTTTAAACTTTTGTTTTGTTTATTAATTTTTTTAAACTTTCCTAAACTTTCTTAAAATTTTTTTTTTACAGATTTAACATTTTTCCAAGCTTTTTTTTTTTTACCGTTAACTAGCAGTAAGCAGCACTAACCGTAAATTCCCCATTTTCCCATAACTTCCACCCACCCCAGCTAGAAAAAAATATTTAATTATACAATATTTAAATTAGTTAATTAAATAAAATGAACCCCTGAGGATTAAAAAATGAATAAAAGTTAATCGTCAGGGGTTAAAAAAAAAAAAATAGATCACAGTATAATACTGTGATCTGTGTTTTGATCACTGTAGGCAGTGATCGACTGGCAGGGAAGGGGTTAATTTTTATTTGGACTGGGTAAAGGGGGGTGTTTTTTTTTTTTTTTAACTTAAACGTTATTAAAACTTTTTTAACTTAATTTTTAACTTTTTAAAGCTTATTTTAAAACATTTTTTAACATTAACCCCTAGTTAGCCTAACACCAAATCCCCCAATTCCCCACTAACTTCCACCCTCCCCAGCTAGCTAAATATATAATTTTAAAATACTTAAATTAATTACTAAAATAAATGTAACCCCTGAGGATTAAAAAAAAAAAAAGAATTAACCCTCAGGGGTTAAAAAAAAAAATCAGATCATAGTAAAATGCAATCCCTGCCAATTGATCACTGTAGTCAGTGATCAATTGGCATGGAAGGGGTTATTTTTTTATTAAAATGGTAAAGGGGGGTGGGATTTTAAATAAACTTTATTTTTTTTTTACAACTCCGTCTCCCTGCACTTCACACTGAACCCGGAAGTGCAGGGAGGCAGAAGGTGAGTATACACAGCACATGTGCTTGCTCTGACATGCTGTCAGAGCGGGCACATGTGCTGGGATAGCCCGATCTGGTGCTCCCGGTCTGCCTCTAATACAGAGGCAGACCGGAGCACCATTAACCCCGCGATCGCCGCGATTGCGGCGATCTGGGGTTAATTTTACCGCGTGACGGACGAGGTCTGTCACTCGTCGTTAAGGGTTTCCCCTGAGTGACAGACCTCGTCCGTCACTCATCGTTAAGGGGTTAACACATATTTCACACATTTCACTACTCCTCATTTATTGGGTGGCTAGGAGAGTATAATATTAAGTGCATGGCCTTTAGTGGACACTCTATTTTGTTGTGCAGTCCATGTTCAATAATGTATATTAATTATTTTCTTTTTATTTATATATTTTTTTTCTTTATTGTTTTCTTTTCCACTTACAAAAAATCAATTCTATCACAGATAGTCTGTAAAATCATTTTATACAATCATCATTATCCAATGTTAACCATCAAAAGCAGAATAATAATAACATACATAAAACGTTTTACACAAAATCCTGTATAAATCACAGGACTACATTTAAGACAAAATCAATCCGTTGTCGAGCAGGCGCATTACAGGGGTTTATAATATCAATCATTACAGCAAAATATATTCTAAAATTTCAACATTTAGGGTTAATTAGTGATCTTTTTCCAATTTGTTTGCCCATTCTTCCCATATTTTAGTTGTTTTGGATCTGTATCCTAGGGTTTTACTGATGTTCTTTTCCATTTTAATTTGGAATAATAGCTGTTTATATTTGGATTTTGGTCAGTTAATAAAGTAAGTTCCCTGCCATAAATGTAGTTGTAAAACTTCTTCTTCACAGCCCAAACTATGACCAATGCTTCCTTGTATATTTAAAGATAATTCTTCTCGTCTGTCGTCTGAGAACAAGAAGCAAACACTTGCTGATCTGATCCATCTGACATTGTGTATGATAAAACAGCCTCTAAATCATAAGGTGAAACATCAAATGCAACTGTGAGAGGTTTATATAGATCATATAACATGCAAGAAGACAAAAGCAGGTTCTTGGAATCCTAGGAGGCCTGATTCCACAACCAGGGTCAGCTTGATTAAAGAAGCTGAGGCAGTGGGTGTAAGGTATGTGCTAATTGTGGAAGAAAATGGTGATAATAGCTGAGTAGACCCATGTATGATCTCAACTGTGATGCATTTTGTGGTATAAGTGCTTCTTGCAAGGCCTTGACTTTGTCATCAGCAGTATATAGACCATGACAATCTATTGCATGGCCATAAACTTTTAGTTTGTTGTGGATCGAGGCACACTTCTCAAAGTTGACCCTCAACCCATAGGTTATCAGTCGCTGCAGTACTCTCAGTACATTGTGTCAATCTTCTTCCTCTGTGCTGCTTGTCATTATCTAAAAGGCATTGAACATGGGGTAGTCCATTTAACAATTACTACATAGTGTGCTACCAGATTGCAGGTGCATTAGAAATACCAAAGTCAATACAATTATATTGAAATAAACTGCGGTAAGTGTTGATACTGAGTAATTTGTGAGTTTCTGGATGTACTTCTAATCGAAGGTAAGCATTTTTTAAATCAAGTTTTGTTAAATGCTGTGTGGTGGAATCTCGGTAAAAATAAATTTAGTAGGCCGAGATTACCACGTGGCATGTGTACGTGCATATGCTGACGTATCGGTCGGTTGGTTGCACGAGGCAAGATACGATCAGTAGTGTACAGAGCATGTGCAAGAATACCGGATGTAGTATTCCCCTCCTCCATTGTGCTGGACAAGCCATGCGGTCAAGCAGGAAGTTAATTCTTATTTGTATTGATTGGTTAAGAGAATGTGCGGGTGGAGCTTAATATGGGAGGAGTTATGTGCCTATATAAGGAGCCTGCACTATTGTCCGGGGCTCAGAACTTGTTGTATTTTGGTGACATTAGTCCCTCTGAGTCCCGATCGGTGAACCGAATAAAGAATCTCTTCCTTCCTGAAGAAACCTGTGTCCATCTCTCTGTGCTTGGCTTCCGTCAGTTTCTCCGGTATCATTTGGTGCATTGGCCGGGAAGCTCATCGTTCAACGGTAGCTGAGAAGCAGAGGCTTGAGACGGTCTATCTTTGCCCACGTTCTCTACGGCTGCACCCCTGAACTTCTGCGTGGACCTCCCTTCGTCTCGGCGCCACTGGTCTGTTGTCCAGGAGATCATCGGCCTCTACGTAGTAAGTGCTGGGGTGTCCCCGTCGATGAGTGTGAACTCAGGTTCAGGAACGAGGAGGTAAGACGACCGCTGTTTTTAGACGGCGGACCCACTAGGGGTATACCGATTGTGCGGTAGGCCCATAAGGGGTTAATCTGTGTATGGAATCTGCCCCCTCTGTCGGAGGGAAGGAGCGAAGGCGCACCGCGCATCGGTTTGGAGTCAGGCGGGGTTCTGTGTAAACAGCCCTAGCCGGACACCGGTGTCTTGTCTAGACTAGCGTTCTAGGGTGTACAATTTGTTCGCTAGGTCGGAGGGACCGGGAGACTAAGCGGCGTCTGTGTAAATTCGGTCCGCTAGCTCTCAACCTATTTTGGCTAAGTGGGAAGGCGTGTAAATTTGGAACCCACTAGACTTTTGATAGAGTAGATAGACTAAAAGGGTTCTGTTGTAAATTCCGCCCTCTAGTTCGCTATATGTGGTGCTTGGGCAGTGTGGCTAACCAAAACGGATGTAGATAGTTTTAGGTAGTCCATCAAGGTACTGGCCAATAGATTAGTTGGGATTGTATATGTGTTAAAGATTGTTTAGTAGCGTGTATATCTTGCTAGATAGCGGGAGCTCTGCCGTCTAGCGAGAGTGTTAATAGTGTGTAGCTGTATTGTAGTGCACGGTACCATAACCTTGTATATTTACTGACACTGTATATAAGTACTAATAATTGTCGTCTATTGCAAGTCTAACACCATAACCACTAATAATTGTATTGTGACCTTAAATTGTACTTTGACCTATGCTAACCGTACTGTAACTGCTGTTTGTAAAGACAATGTTACTGGGGTGTGTTATAGACGGGTAATTCATATATAGAGAATTATAGCGTGGGTGACGGTATAGTTTCGCCAAAGGGCATAATATCGATTACTTAGTGACTGGTGTAACAGCTGTGTGTGTACGGGAATTCCCTGAGTGTTTTTATTGTGTTATTGTGTACGTTTCACTTGGTAACTGTACCACGTGGTGCTGTTGCCGAAGGAACGGGTGTGACTGTTGAATAGAGTGTGTGTATAGCATTCGTTGTCAACGTCGCTCCATTGATAAGTATGGGCGCGTCGGAATCGACGATTTTGGATCCCTTAGGTTGTATGATAAAGAATTTTTAAAAAGGGATTTACAGTATGTGATTTAAGGGTTAAAATGTCTCCTGCACATTTGATCACTTTGTGCACTAGGGAATGGCCTACTTTAGTTGCGGCATGGCCGCCACGTGGCAGTTTAGATCCAAATCTGGTACAGCGTGTACACGTGGCTGTATCAGGTAGGCCTGAACTTTACGGACAGTTTCCATACATTGATTGTTGGAGGCAGGCCGTAAACGACTCGCCAAGATGGGTCCGAATATGCCACGAGGAGCAATGTCGCCTCATGGTGGCCAGGACTCGTTTGTCCACTAGGGCCATGGTTACGCCCATTTTGGACACGCCCCCTGAGTCCGAGATCCCTATGCCGCCCCCTTACTTCTCTGCAAGGGGAAGTGATACAAGTACAGGAAGTTCCACACCCCCTCCCCCGTTGTCCCCATCTACTTCCTCCTCCAGCTCAGAATCCATCCCACTCCTTACTAAACCTCCCCTTCCGGTACCAACCCCCGTTAAACCCACCTATCCTGATTTGGCGCCACTTCAAGCTTCCGGTCAGGCTTCCTCTAGCCCGGCATCGGAATATTCTATTCACCGACCTTCCCCACAATCAAGCTTCTACATCCTTATGCCTTACTACCCCCCGACCGGAACCCCTAACTGACGCCCCTCAACGAAGCCCTGTACTAACCTGACAACTGACCGGTACCCAAAAACCTAAAAATTATCAGATGCCACTCCGTTTGACTCCTGGGTCAGCATACCTTAATGATTTAGGTCAAATGGTGTATGCTGACTCAATCTTCGTATATGTCCCATTCACGACTACCGATCTCCTAAATTGGAAGACCCACAATTCCTCGTACACTGAAAAACCACAAGCCATGACCGACCTGTTCACCTCGATAGTCCATCACCCAACTAATGGAAGTAGCGAATAAGGTTTACATGAATAGGGAATCAGAGAGTAAGAAAGAGGAAGAGCGCAAGATGCGTAAAAAGGCGGATATGCTAGCGGTAGCGATCGCAGGCGTAGATAGACGGGGCCCAGATAGAGGCGATAGTAGGTGGAATAGGGAACCCCTGAGTAGGAATCAGTGCGCGTATTGTAGGGAAGAAGGGCATTGGAGAAGCGAGTGTCCAAAAAGAGAGCAGTACGAGAGAGACCAACCCAGAGCAGGATATGGAAATTTTAGAGGCACAGCGAGAGGTAGAGGAGGCCCCGGAGCGAGTAATAGTAATAACAGAGGAAGTGTAAGAGAAGACAGATACTATCCCGCAGCGCAAAGGTCCCGCGATAGAGAAGATAGGGACTTTGTAGGATTGGCTGACACGGTCATGGAGGACTATTGATACCGACCGGGCTCCATCCCCCTTGGTCGAGCGGAGCCTATGGTCGATGTATCAATAGGGGGAAAAAGGAGTGCATTCATGATTGACACTGGTGCTGAACATTCGGTGGTGACTGACCTAGTTGCTCCTCCATCTGGAAGAACTATTACCGTAATAGGAGCAACTGGAAGGAGTGCTGAAAAAACGGTTCTTAAAAGTCGACTCTGTACATTGGGAGGCCACGTAGTAAAACATCAATTCCTTTACATGCCTGAATGTCCAGTCCAATTGCTGGGACTTGATTTGCTGTCCAAATTACAAGCGCAGATAACGTTCCTACCAAATGGAACAACATCCTTAAAGTTTAATGGACCTTCAGGCATTATGACATTATCTGTACCAAAGGAAGAAGAGTGGCGACTTTATACAGCGTTGACTAGCCAAAACCCTAAGAGTGATGAATCCTTATTCAACATACCAGGAGTTTGGGCAGAGAACAACCCACCAGGACTGGCCCACAATATTCCACCCATTCGAATTGAACTAAAACTTGGGGTTTATCCAGTGAGCCTACGGCAATATCATATCCCGCAGAAGGCTAAGAAGAATATTCAATCTTATCTGGATAAGTTCATACGGTATGGTATCCTAAAATTCTGTACTTCCCTCTGGAACACCCCATTGCTGCCTGTTCAAAAGCCCGGTACAGATGAGTATCGTCCTGTGCAGGACTTGAGAGCAGTCAATGATGCGGTTGTCAGTATACATCCAGTTGTGCCCAATCCATATAACCTGCTTGCTTTAATTCCGGGCGGGGCTACCTATTTTACAGTCTTAGACCTCAAAGATGCCTTCTTTTGCCTCCGAATTGCCGCAGAAAGCCAATGTATCTTCGCTTTCCAATGGGAAAATGCTGTAACGGCTCGAAACGCCAGATGACTTGGACAAGACTGCCACAGGGGTTCAAAAATTCACCTACCCTATTTGGTTCAGCTCTAAGTCAAGACTTACTGGATTTCAAGTCCATCCCAGGAGAGTGTGTATTATTACAATATGTAGATGACTTGTTGATAGCCGCAGTCACAAGAGAAATATGTTAGCAAGCAACACACGATCTACTATACATTCTCTGGAAGGCAGGATACAAGGTGTCTAGGAAGAAGGCTCAGTTGTGTCTGCCAACTGTCAAATATCTGTGATTCCATATCTCTGAAGGTCAAAGAATAATGGGGCCAGAGAGAAAAGAAGCTGTGTGCCAAATACCAACACCCAAGAATAGAAGACAAGTGCGAGAGTTCTTGGGGGCAGCAGGCTTCTGTAGGATATGGATTCCCAGTTACGCGATATTGGCAAAACCTCTGTATGCAGCTATCAAGGGTACAGAACATGACCCCTTCTTATGGACTCAAGAACAGCAAACGGCATTTGAAGATGTAAAGAAGGCTTTGATGAGTGCCCCAGCATTAGGTCTACCTGATCACACACGGCCATTCTACCTGTATGTACACGAGCAGAGAAGAATGGCTGTGGGAGTATTGACACAGTACTTGGGATCATGGCAAAGATCTGTTGCCTACATGTCTAAGCAACTGGATGCAGTGGCCAGCGGTCTTCCACCTTGTTTAAGAGCTGTAGCTGCAGCCGCCCTGCTGGTTATTGAAGCCGACAAACTCACTCTGGGTCAAGAACTTTATGTACGAGTCCCACATGCAGTACAGACGTTGTTGGATTACAATGGCAATCATTGGTTCAGTAACAGCCGTATGACCAAGTATCAAGCAATGTTGTGTGAAAACCCAAGAGTGCATTTAGAGACTGTAAATACCTTAAATCCAGCTACCCTTTTGCCACAACCTACTGAAAGTCAACACGATTGTTTGGAAGTGATGGATGAAGTATTTTCAAGTAGACCAGATCTTTGTGATTTTCCCATCCAGAACCCCGATGTCCAATATTATACAGACGGCAGTAGTTATGTGAAAGAAGGGATTCGCTATGCAGGATATGCAGTAACGACGATAGACAAGGTGATAGAAGCTCGGCCACTGTCAAAAGGAACATCAGCACAAAAGGCAGAATTGATAGCACTGACACGAGCGTTACAATTGGCTGAAGGTTTAAGAGTGAACATCTACACGGACTCCAAGTATGCGTTTTTAACCACTCATGCCCACGGAGCTTTGTATAAAGAAAGAGGACTATTGAATTCAGAGGGCAAAGAAATCAAGTACGCAGCTGAAATACTAAAACTATTGGAAGCAGTATGGGAACCGAAAGAAGTCGGTATTATACATTGTCAAGCGCATCTGAGAGGCGATGGTGATGTAACCAAAGGAAATCGGATGGCAGATAATGCAGCTAAGCGTGCCGCTGAATCAGGAAGACAAGAATATGTGGAACATATAGCTGCTCTTATACCAACTCCACTGTCTCAATGGACTCCAGTTTATACAGCTCAAGAAGAAGAGTGGTTAAAGACTGAACCTGGAAAGTATTTGGAGAACAAATTGTATCAGTTAGAAGATGGGAGAATAGTTATTCCAGCATCACTAGCGGTAGAAATTGTCCAAAACTATCATAATGGGACACATTCTGGGAGAGATAGTACAGAAGAATCTCTCAGAAAACATTTCTACATACCAAGATTGTCCAACTTAACTCAAGCCATTGTACAAAGATGTGTAACGTGTGCTAAAAATAATGCAAGGCAAGGACCAGTAAAGCCACCAGGAGTTCAGTATATGGGGGGACTCCCTATGTCCGATCTACAAATTGACTATACAATAATACCTAAATCTGGTGGACATCGCTACCTACTAGTAGTTGTGTGCACCTATTCAGGCTGGGTAGAAGCATGTCCTACTCGTACAGAGAAAGCAGGAGAAGTTGTGAGATTCCTGCTACGAGAAATAATACCCCGATATGGACTACCCTGCTCTATAGGATCGGACAATGGTCCAGCTTTTGTTCATCAGTGCCTACAACAACTGACTCATATGCTTGGTATAAAGTGGAGACTTCATACGGCATATAGACCTCAGAGTTCTGGTAAAGTAGAGAGGATGAACAGAACTATTAAGAACCAGTTGGCAAAGATGTGTCAGGAAACTCAGCTTAAGTGGAATGTTCTTTTGCCCATAGCTCTGTTGCGAATTCGCAGTACACCTACCAGAAGGATGGGTCTCTCTCCTTTTGAAATCATGTATGGGCGTCCACCTCCCGTACTTGGTAACTTAAGGGGGGATTTGAGTCAGTTGGGAGAAGGAATTACCCGGTAGCAGGTTGTAGAGTTGGGTAAAACTATGGAGGAGGTACAGAAATGGGTACAAGATAGATTACCTGTGAATATTTATCCTCCTGTTCATTGTTACCATCCAGGAGACCAAGTGTGGATTAAAGAGTGGAATAATGTACCGTTAGGGCCCAAGTGGAGAGGTCCTTATGTTGTTCTTTTGTCTACCCCTACAGTGATAAAAGTGGCCAAAGTGACTCCATGGATTCATCACTCCAGGGTTAAACCAGCAGCGGTAGATTCTTGGCAAGTTACATCAGATCCAGAGAATCCCTGCAAGATCCGGTTAAAGCGCACGACTCAGTCAGAGTGACGAGGAACCTTGTGGATTACAAATTTTATTGTTTCAGAGATTGGTAAGTGAGTGTTTAGACGGCCATAATAAAGCCTGACCGCTCACCGACGTGTAATTTAAAAAGCCAGGAAAGTCTCGAAGAGACCCCTGTGAAGACGAGCAGAACTCCATTCCCTGCAGCCCTTACATCCTGGAAGCTGAGGTGCCATCGCACGGACGAAGACTGAGGATGCGACCGACGAAAGATGTGCTTATGATAATGTTTATTTATATGTCTTTTTATATTCAGGAAGGTAGAGGTACCAACACTCCTAGCTGTGAGGTATGCATTAAGACTACAAGAACAGGTAACCATATTTCCCAGACCCTAATTTGGCATTCGCAATATGAATGTAAAGGAGATGTGTCTAGGTGTAGATACTTAAATATAGAGTATAGTGTATGTCATTTAGGAGTAGGAGAACCTAAGTGCTTCAATCCAGAGTATCAACCCCGTACAATTTGGTTGACTCTCAGGAATGGAGATCCTCAGGGGACCCTAATAAATAAAACAGTGTTAGAATCCGTACATTCTTCGGGTGTTCTGCTATTTGATGCATGTAAAGCGATATCAAGTGGT
Source organism: Pelobates fuscus (assembly GCF_036172605.1). Lineage (NCBI taxonomy): Eukaryota > Metazoa > Chordata > Amphibia > Anura > Pelobatidae > Pelobates > Pelobates fuscus. The sequence goes on along the minus strand of NC_086318.1, from coordinate 211,020,181 downwards.
AGAAAGCCGTGGAATGTATGTGGGGTTCTTAGATGGGAGAGAACGTATGGGTCTACTGATAAATATATTTGTCCCAGTAGTAAAAATAAGTATGTGAGTCCTAGATGCCCAAATAGAGAATATAATTTTTGCCCATATTGGTCTTGTGTGGGGTGGGCAACTTGGGGACAGACAGCAGGCAAGGATATGATTGTTACTAAGTTGCCTACCAATCCATACTGTAAGTCTATGGAATGCAATCCAGTCCATATTCTTATAAATAATCCTGACCAATTCTTAGATAAATATGGTAACTTATTTGGGTTTCAAATATATGGGACGGGTTTAGACCCTGGGACAATATTGTTTATAGGGATAGAGACCGATACTGTAACCTCCCAAACTCATCAGGTATTCCATTCTTTTTATGAAGAGATGAGTGTAGATAATAAGATTCCCCATAACGCTAAAAACCTGTTCATAGATTTAGCTGAGAGTATTGCTGGTAGTCTTAATGTAACCAACTGCTATGTGTGTGGAGGTACTAACATGGGAGACCAATGGCCTTGGGAATCAAAGGAGGTAATGTCCGGTTCTGAGGCAGTTGAACAATTAATATCTTCACAAGCCGATTATCAGATGAGTGTTAGAGGTAAATCTGAGTGGAGATTGAAAACCTCCATCATAGGTTATGTTTGCATAGCAAGGAAAGGAATGATGTTTAATACTTCTGTAAGAGAATTAACTTGTCTAGGGCAAAAAGCTTATGATGATGATACAAAGAATACAACTTGGTGGTCGGCTTCAAATGTCTCAGAACCATCTAACCCGTTTGCAAGATATGCCAATTTAAAGGACGTATGGTTTGATTTATCTATCACATCTAGTTGGAAAGCCCCAGCAAATTTGTACTGGATCTGTGGTAAGAAGGCCTATTCGGAGTTGCCACAGGACTGGGAAGGGGCATGTGTGTTGGGTATGCTCAAACCATCCTTCTTCTTGTTACCTATTGAAACAGGTGAGACTTTGGGAGTTAAAGTGTATGATGTGAATCATAGGAAGAAAAGGGGACCCATAGAGATAGGCGCCTGGGAAGATGATGAATGGCCTCCCCAGCGTATTATAGATTATTATGGGCCAGCCACGTGGGCAGAGGATGGTACTTTCGATATAGAACCCCAATATATATGCTCAACCGCATTATAAGGTTACAGGCAGTGGTTGAGATAATTACTAATGAGACCTCACAAGCGCTCAATCTTCTAGCGAAGCATAATACCAGGATGAGGACAGCAGTGTACCAAAATAGATTAGCCTTGGATTACCTATTGGCAGTAGAGGGAGGTGTATGTGGGAAGTTTAACCTGAGCAATTGCTGTCTTCAAATAGATGACGAAGGGCAAGCAATAGCTGAGCTTACTAGCCATATGGTTAAACTAGCGCATGTGCCTACTCAGGTATGGAAAGGGTATAATCCAAGCAGTTGGTTTGGTAATTGGTATGAGCAGTTTGGAGGGCTTAAGGCATTGGTAGGCGGAGTCATACTGATTTTAATGTTGTGTCTACTCCTGCCATGTCTTATTCCCTTAGTAGTTAGGTCTGTGCAAAGCCTGATAGAAAATATAGCAGAAAGGAAGGCTGCAGCACAGATAATGGCCATATATAAATATGAGGCTCTAGATCAGGGAGAACCAATGCAGGAAGAGGAGTGTTGAGGGATTCGCATCATGGAAAAGTCTGGTCTGGTTCATGGTAACCTGAGGTGTATGCAAACCAAGGTTAAGTGATGCCTCAAGTAATTGTGAAATATCAAGAGGCATCAAAGGGGGGAATGTGGTGGAATCTCTGTAAAAATAAATTTAGTAGGCCGAGATTACCACGTGGCATGTGTACGTGCATATGCTGACGTATCGGTCGGTTGGTTGCACGAGGCAAGATACGATCAGTAGTGTACAGAGCATGTGCAAGAATACCGGATGTAGTATTCCCCTCCTCCATTGTGCTGGACAAGCCATGCGGTCAAGCAGGAAGTTAATTCTTATTTGTATTGATTGGTTAAGAGAATGTGCGGGTGGAGCTTAATATGGGAGGAGTTATGTGCCTATATAAGGAGCCTGCACTATTGTCCGGGGCTCAGAACTTGTTGTATTTTGGTGACATTAGTCCCTCTGAGTCCCGATCGGTGAACCGAATAAAGAATCTCTTCCTTCCTGAAGAAACCTGTGTCCATCTCTCTGTGCTTGGCTTCCGTCAGTTTCTCCGGTATCAGCTGTCCCCTAGCTAAGTTAGTAAAAATATCTTTCTTCATTGGTAAAGGATACATATACACTGCTAATTGTTCATTCACCATTATCCCAAAGTATCCACATATTCAAATCTGTCTATCTTTCTATCATGCTGGCACAATTGTAGAAGCCCACCCACTACGATAAAGTGGTGATATATTCTTTAACTGATCTAACCTCATCAGTACAGCATCAATTCCTCCTCTTACAGCAAATGGCACTGTTCAAGATTTGCAAAACTTTGGCCTAGCTCAAGATTTTAATTGTAACTGAACCTTCTTGTTCCTAACTTTTCCCAGAAAATCTTTAAACAAAGGGGCATCTTTTCAATCCACTGAGCACGATCAACTCCAATAAGATGAACTTCACTGTTGTTGAGCCTTTCAGAAATACCAAGGACCCGTATCCAACCCATATAGAGGCGGTCCATACAATTTAAGTATGTACAGTGTAAGTTTGGAAGTTTTACTATTTGTGCACACAGACACAGATGCACAACTTACCGGTGTCAATACTTCTTTAGTACATGCTTGCAACTTCAAAGTTGTTGTTGCACTGATATTGGAATATTTAACTTTTCCCAGTCTTTAACTGTTATAACTGAAACTGCCGCTCATAACAGGGGACCCATCGATACAGGGGTGTGGTTCAAGTTCAGGCCCATGCTCAAAGAACAGTGCTACTATAACAATACGGCGCAGGACTCACACTCATGCAAGATGACCAATTGCTCCGACTGAGTCTCGAAGGGGCAGGAGGTTGCCTGGTGTCTGACAAGACGATGAACTCTGTATTGTGACCTGACTGTGGTGTTGGATGAATAATGACACCCTTGCAGCTATCAGCACTGTAGAGATAAGATGGCACATTTAATTTCTTTCTTTAATATCCAGCGATATATATAGTGACCCTAGCGTGTTATATAGACCTTATTAAGGCATGTTACATGAGTATCTGTCCAGGATGTGTTGCCTATCAGCCCAGTGTATATACACAGTACTGCAAGGCTTCGTTACACCGAGTCTCAGTCTTGAACCTTAGTTCTCTACCCGCCTATATCTCAATTTATGCATTGACATGCATACCTAGCCTGATCACTATATCTCACATATGTCGTGCATTATTGATAGGATGAGAAGTTTAATATGAGCTTTGTCTGTGACCATGTTATCTTAGTTTGTCTCACATTGCCAGATACTTTGTAGAGCCACCTTTTGCGGCAATAACAGCTCCAAGTCACTTTGGATAAGTCTCTATGAGCTTGCCACATCTTACCACTGGGATTTGTGACCATTCCTCCTTGCAAAACTGCTCCAGCTCCTTCAAGTTGGATGGTTTGCGCTTGTGAATAGCAATCTTTAAGTCTGACCACAGATTTTCTATTGGATCTATTGGAGGTCTGGGCTTTGACTAGGCCATTCCAACACATTTACATGTTTCCACTTAAACCACTCAAGTGTTGCTTTAGCAGTGTGTTTGGGGTCATTGTCCTGCTGGAAGGTGATCCTCTGGACTAGCCTTAAATAATGCACAGAGTGGTACAGATTTTGCTCAAGAATATCCCTGTATTTAGCACCATCCATCTTTCCCTCAACTCTGACCAGTTTCCCAGTCGTGACTGCTGAAAAACATCCCCACAGCATGAAGCTGCCATCACCATGTTTCACTGTGGAGATGGTGTTTTTTGGGTGATGTGATATTTTGGGTTTGCGCCAGATATAGCGTTTTCTTTGATGGCCGAAAAGTTCAATTTTAGTCTCATCAGACCAGAGCACCTTCCTCCATACATTTTGGGAGTCTCCCACATGCCTTTTCGCAAACTCAACATGTGACTTTTTTTTTTTTTTTGGCTGAAAATAATGGCTTTCTTCTGGCCACTCTGCCATAAAGCCCAACTTTATAGAACGTGTACGGCTTATTGTCGTCCTATGTACAGATACTCCAGTCTCTGCTGTGGAACTCTGCAGCTCCTCCAGGGTTACATTAGGTCTCTGTGCTGCCTCTCTGATTAAGTGCTGCCCCTCCTTGCCCGGTCCGTTAGTTTTAGTGGGCGGACGTCTCTTGGCAGGTTTCCTGTTGTGCCATGTTCTTTCCATTTGGTTATGATAGATTTGATGGTGCTCCTGGAGATCATCAAAGATTTTGATTTTATTTATTTTTTATTTTTTCATTTTTTTATAACCTAACCCTGACTTGTACTTCTCAACAACATTGTCCCTTACTTGTTTGGAGGGTTCCTTGATCTTCATGGCAGTGTTTGGTTAGTGGTGCCTCTTGCTTAGGTGTTGCAGCCTCTGTAATGACAGATTATGTTACACTTAGATTGCACACAGGTGGACATCATTTCATTAATTATATGACTTCTGAAGGTAATTGGTTGCACCAGAGCTTTTTATGGGCTTCATAACAAAGTGGGGTGCAGGGGCGGGCTGGGCCGGGGGGCAGGGAGGCAATTGCCCCCCAGGCCGCCCGAAATTATTTTAGGACCGGCCGCGGCGGGCCGGCCCTTTAAATGCTGCAGCCGCCGAGCGCTCTGTAAAGAGCGCTCAGACGGCTGCAGCTGCTTTTCCCTCCCTCCCCTCCCCTGTAGGTGGCCGAGCTGCACTCCGGTCCGCGGTCCCGGCCGGAGTGATAGGAAAGTGCTCAGTGTGCACTTCCTGTCAGTCCGGCCGGGTACAGGAAACAGAAACTCCTGTTCCACGCGGAACAGGAGTTTCTGTTTCCTGTACCCGGCCGGACTGACAGGAAGGTGCACACTGAGCACTTTCCTATCACTCCGGCCGGGACCGCGGACCGGAGTGCAGCTCGGCCACCTACAGGGGAGGGGGTAAGAAGAAGGGGGGGGGTAAAAAGAGTGGAGGGGGGGTGGTAAAAAGAGGGGAGGGGGGGTAAAAAGAGGGGAGGGGGGAGAGTAAAAAGAGGGGAGGGGGGAGAGTAAAAAGAGGGGGGGAGAGTAAGAAGAGGGGGGAGTAAAAAGAGGGGAGGGGGGAGAGTAAAAAGAGGGGAGGGGGGAGAGTAAGAAGAGGGGAGGGGGGAGAGTAAAAGAGGGGAGGGGGAGTAAGAAGAGGGGAGGGGGGAGAATAAGAAGAGGGGAGGGGGGGGAGTAAGAAGAGGGGAGGGGGGAGAATAAGAAGAGGGGAGGGGGAGAGTAAGAATAGGGGAGGGGGAGAGTAAGAAGAGGGGAGGGGGGGAGAGTACGAAGAGGTGGGGGGAGAGTAAAAAGAGGGGAGGGGGGAGAGTAAAAAGAGGGGAGGGGGAGAGTAAAAAGAGGGGAGGGGGGGAGAGTAAAAAGAGGGGAGGGGGGGAGAGTAAAAAGAGGGGAGGGGGGAGAGTAAGAAGAGGGGAGGGGGGAGAGTAAAAAGAGGGGAGGGGGGAGAGTAAAAAGAGGGGAGGGGGGAGAGTAAGAAGAGGGGAGAGGGGGGAGAGTAAGAATAGGGGAGGGAAGAGTAAAAAGAGGGGAGGGGAGAGAGTAAGAAGAGGGGAGGGGGGAGAGTAAGAAGAGGGGGGGAGAGTAAGAAGAGGGGAGGGGGGAGAGTAAGAAGAGGGGGAGAGTAAGAAGAGGGGAGGGGGGAGAGTAAGAAGAGGGGAGGGGGGAGAGTAAGAAGAGGGGAGGGGGGAGAGTAAGAAGAGGGGAGGGGGGAGAGTAAGAAGAGGGGAGGGGGGAGAGTAAGAAGAAGGGGGGAGTAAGAAGAGGGGCGGGGGAGTAAGAAGAGGGGAGGGGGGAGTAAGAAGAGGGGAGGGGGGAGTAAGAAGATGGAAGAGAGGGAGTAAGAAGAGGGGAGGGGGGATAATAAGAAGGGGGAAGTAAGAAGGAGGGGAGATAAGAAAAAGAGGGGGTAAGAAGAAGAAGGGGGAGTAAGAACAAGAGAGGGGAGTAATTAGAAGAAGGGGTAAGAAGAAGAGGGGGGTAAGAAGAAGAAGGGGGAGTAAGAAGAAGAAGGGGGAGTAAGAAGAAGAGGGGGGAGTAAGAAGAAGAGGGGGGAGTAAGAAGAAGAAGGGGTAAGAAGAAGAAGGGGTAAGAAGAAGAATGGGGTAAGAAGAAGAAGGAGGGGGTAAGAAGAAGTAGGAGGGTTAAGAAGAAGAAGGGGGGTAAGAAGAAGGGGGGAGTAATAAGAAGAAGGGGGTAAGAAGAACAAGGGGGGGAGTAAGAAGAACACAGGGAGGAGGGGGGTAAGAAGAACACAGGGGGGGTGAGAACACACAGAGGGAGGAGTGAGAAGAACACAGGGAGGGTGGAGGGGGGATGAGAAGAGCACAGGGAGGGTGGGTGAGTGTGAGAAGAGACTGCTAGGGGAGGGTGGGGGAGAGGAGAGATCACTAAGGGGCAGGGGAGAGCTCTAAGGGACAGAAGGGACAGCTCTATAGGACAGGGGGCAAGACAGGGAGCTCTTTAACACTACGCGCACACACACACAATGCATCCCTATACATACACAGAAACACACAATGCACCCCTATACATACACAGAAACACACAATGCATCCCTATACATACACAGAAACAGAACATGCTTCCCTTACACACAGAGAAACACACAATGCATCCATTACACACACACACAATGCAACCCTTACACACAAAGACAATGCATCATTTGCACACAAACACAGAAACATACAATGCAAACCCTTACACACACATGCAAACACACACACTGTTTTCTTACATACACACAGAAACACAATGTATCTCTTACACTCAATGCACACACATACAGACACACACCTTGCATCCCTTATGCATACAAACACAGATTCACACAATGCATCCCTCACACACAACCAGAAACACATAATACATCCCTTATACACAAATACACACTGCTTCCACTACACACAAACACACTGCATCACCTGCACAAACTAGTATCCCTATACACTACATACCATAAGCACACATATTAGATAACACATAACACATCCCCTACACACTCCACTCCCTGTGAGCGAGCTCATGGGTGGGTGGAACATATAAGTGGACTTATGAGTGGGCCTTATGGGCATACTCACTGTCAGGCACTGGGGCCCAGACCTTGAGCTGTGTAAGAGGCCCCCAAAAAATGGAGCTGCTTCCAATTCTCCCAGAACGTTGAATTTTGTGACCACAGTTGCAAACAGCCTCCAGAGGTCCTGTTCTACACCAGACCAGTGGAGCCAAACTGCAGCCCACCATCATCCTCATCTAATTGTAAGTAGGCAATCTAGTATATTATTAGTGACACTAATCTATAATTTACCTCACATTAAAGGGACACTATAGCTTAATGAAGTGGTTCTGGTGTCTATAGCTGGTCTCTGCAGGCTTTTTAATGTAAACACACACTGTGTGCAGCACTGGCGTTAGTTCATATGGCAGATCATATGGGTGGGGCATTGTGATGTCACATGGGGGGGGGGGCGGCAAATTTATATTTTGTCTAGGGCGGCAAAAATCCTTGCACCGGCTCTGATCCTGGGCAGGTGCACCAGTCTACTGGTGACCCACAGGAGGGGAGTTCACTGATTGCACTGCACTCTCCTCCTGCCCAGACCCGTCTTGACCGCAGTGCAAGTGCCCTCTGCCCCTAATTTACAGTGGCTTACACTCACAACAAGCAGTGCCTGGAGCCCTTTGCAGAGACGGAAACAAAGAGGTTCTGCGGCAGCTGGCCGTCCTGCAAGCATTACATTAAACAGCTGTTCCCCATGCAGCCACAGGTGGCGTTGTGCTGGGAGACTGTGATTACTCTTCACTTCCTCCCAGCCTACAGAGCAGCGCATGGGGGAGAGAGGAGGAGGCATGATTTAATCGTGAATAAATCCTCTAAGCAAACCTTTATAAATTTGGGGGGATCAGCTCTGTTTCCACAGTTTATTGGTGTTTACTCTCATCTCTGTATTAATATTGAGGGATGTCTAAGTAGTAACATCAGTGTGTGTCAGCAGGGCCAGCCGTTGGGGTGGGCAAGCTGTGCGGTCACGCAGGGTGCCATGACAACAGAGGCGCCCGGCGGCCAACACAGCTCACAAGTTGGGTGCACCAGCATATTTAATTTAAACGATTCGCTGGTGGTCCACTGGTGCGCACCAGCAGTAGGTGCAGTCAGATCATATCCTCTCCCTTGTGGTTCCGGCGCTCAGTTAGTGAGTCAGAGCACAGGCTCAGAGATTCTCAGCCTGTGCTCTGACAACATTGAAAGTCAGAGCCGTGAAGGAGCGGGTATGGCAAAGAGCTACTGATTAGCATAACATCAATATCCGTTATAAAACCAGAAAAAGGTGGGCATGGATGGTGAACTGATTTGGTGGCGCAATGGGCCACTTGACTGGTTTTGCCCCCCAGGCCTAAGGCTGCCAGCCCTCCCCTGGTGGGGTGAATACATACACACATGCCAATTTTCGGTTTTATATTTCTAAAAAATTGTTTTATGTATAGATTTTTCTCTGTTCACTTCACCAACTTAGACTATTGTGTTCTGATCCATTCAGATGAATAAAACATTGAACTTAAAGCTGTAATGTAACAAAATAGGTAAAAAGCACTGTACATCATATCCACCTTATCATACACCTATGCTGGGGCTGAAAGAATTGCTCTGACATGCATGTCAAGCCTGTTCTAACACTCACGTGTTTTCACTATAATTTAGTTTACTTAAAGGAACACTATAAGGTTAGACACAAAAACATGTATTCCTGACACTATAGTGAAAACCCACCATTTAGGTGGCTTGACCCCTTTAACGCCCTCAGAATGGGTTAAAATTCACCTTATTTTCAACTCTCCACAGGTCTGCAAGTGATGGCCCCACCCCTTGGTGACATCAGAATTGCCGATTTTTAGCCAATCCACCACTTTCCCATGGGGAAAGCATTGGATTGGCTAAAATCAGCAAGGGCATGGAGCCATATGCCATTTTGGCCAATCAGCACCTCGTCATAGAGATGCATTGAATAAATGCATCTCTATGAGGAAAATTCAGCGTCTGCATGCAGAGTGTGGGGACGTTGAGCGGCACTGCTGCCTACTGTACCAGGAAGCACCTCCAGTGGTCATCTGAGGAGTGGCCATTTGGAGGTGTCCCTAGGGGCAATGTAAATCCTGCCTTTTCCCTGAAAAGGCATTGTTTGCATAAAAATGCCTGAAGGCAATGATTATACTTACAAGAACAACTACATTAGAACAAATGTAATTGTTCTGGTGACTATAGCGTCCCTTTAAATCGACTCACATTACTGTCAGGCCCTTACCTACCACTTATGTTTTTCTATCTCCTGCCGTATTCTATTTCAACATGTTTATTATAGAAAATTTAAATGTGCAGATATGTGTTTCTAGATATTACCTCTGTTGATAAGCCGTGTGTGCTGTTGTGGCACTTCAAGCGTGTTTGTAAATCGCTTGCACAGAAAAATATATATATATATATATTTTTTTTTTAAATCTGTATTATTTCAGCCCAAGGCTTTTTGGTCGGCTGCCTGGAAGTACCAGGTCTTTCAGAATCTCATGTGTTTTAGCACCACTAGTTGTGAGACAGACAGCAATAGACTTAATATCTCCAATGTCATTAGCAAGTAAATAATGCTCTAACCTTTCAGTACAGGAAACCCAGTTATCTGTTTCAGGGTCAAAGTTTTTCAACGATCCAATAAAGCCTTCATACTGTGAATTCGTGACACATCCTCGTTGACAACTGTTATGTCTTCATTAAAGGACCAGTATAGGCACCCAGACCACTTCAGCTTAATGAAGTGGTCTGGGTGCCAGGTCCAGCTAGGTTTAACCCGTTTTTCTGTAAACATAGCAGTTTCTGAGAAACTGCTATGTTTGCAATAGGGTTAATCCAGCCTCTAGTGGCCGTCTCATTGACAGGCGCTTCCGCGCTTCTCACTGTGATTTTCACAGTGAGAAGGCACCAGCATCCATAGGAAAGCATTGAGAATGGAATAGAGGTAAGTGATTAACCCCTTCCTCCCCCCCCTCCTCCCCCAGCGCCACGGGAGTGGGACCCTGAGGATGGGGGCACCCTCAGGGCACTATAGTGCCAGGAAAACGAGTATGTTTTCCTGGCACTATAGTGGTCATTTAAATCATAATAAATTGCCAGGTCATGTTGTATGATACTTTTTATTAACTAACTCCAACTGTTCAAAAGATAACTGTCAACTGTCTTTTTTCAAATGTACCTGCAAACTCCACCCACTTGATGATATCATGACTAGACGGAAGCCGAGTGCTGTCCAACCAAACAGGAAGTATCTGGAGGAACTAGTCTTCCTCCTAGTCTTACTAGGGTCAGTGTTGTTTTTTTGTGCTTTCATCCCCACATGACAAGTGCAGACTATGCACAAGATAGAAAACAAATGCGAGGCACAACGTTATACAACGTTATGTTAGAAATATACCAGCCACATAGAGAAGTTATCACAAAAACAGAAGAGATGGAGGAATGAAATAGGAAATAGCAAGTAGCAAAAACTGAAAGGCAAGAATGACGACCTCTTTAGCACTCCAGTGCAAGCATTCTCCTCAAACTTAGTCTACTGTCACCAAATATTAGGGAAAGAGAAATGTGAACGTTAAGCTGTACAGCACTGCTCTTATTGGCTTTTTATATTCCTGTCACATCTAAATCCTGTATAACAATTTCACAGTACAATATGCTTTTCTCTTCTGCATTAGAATTTTGATAAATAAGTTTAAAATAAATAACTGTTCAGAAGCTGTGAGTGTATCTACAAGAATAGTATTGTCATCTATCCAAATGAAGACCTTTTCAGCTGCTGACACAATGTGCCATGAGCCTTGGATAGTTCACCATGTGTACTCACTCACAGGTGCTGACCACATTTCACTTTGATGTTCTGCATAGCAAACAAACTATTTTGTGACAACCCCCCCTCCCCCCCCCTCCCCCCCCCCCAGCAGAGAAATGGTTAACTGGATTCACAACTTGAAAATCCTCATTAGAATGAATGATTACAGCTAACCCAGAAACCAGAGGACAAATCTAATCTGCCTGTAGCACTTGCAGACATGGAGTGATTTACTGTGACGCACTATTAAACATAAGCTTCATTGCTGAACTTACTGGACAAAATGAATATGTTCTCAAAACTGACAGAATTGAATTTGAATAACAAAGAAGTCAGGAACAATATATGAATACCAGAGAACAATCAGCAGTATCTCCAGGAATATTTTAGTTTTATGTGGAAGATTCACTTTATAAAATATTTAGAAATAGAAGTAGGTTAATAGGAAAAGAGAAAAAGAATGGTAGATTACCACTGTCAAAAAGTAAAAAAAAAAAAAACTATGGATCAGTGACTTCCATTTAATAATGGTTTGACCAAATGAACACATCAAAAATGAATGGGTTTCTTTTTCTGCTTTTCCAAAAAAATGTCAGCACAATTAGAAAGACTCGGTTTTAGAAGTGTTCTAATAGCATTTTAAGCTTTATTTGGGAAAAATAAATTGTCATGAGTTCCTGACAATGAGCAGGCTACTGGCATGAAATCCCTATGAATGTTCCAATTCAAATTTCTTGCTAGGTATGAAGAAATATGTGCTTGCTAACTAGAACATTGCAGAAATCTCAATTCACTTTCCCTCCATATGAAGGCTTTGTTATTTTACTTTTCTAAGCATGTACACTTCTCTTGTTTTTTTATGGATTTTACTTAGGATCAATTTCTATTTAAAGCAATAAATTGCATTCTTTATTATTTAGGTATATATTAAATACATTCTAGAGCAGGCTTACCCAAACACCGGCCCTCCAGATGTTGCTGAACTACAACTCCCATGATTCTATCTATTTCATTCATAGAATCATGGGAGTTGTAGTTCAGCAACATTTGGAGGGCCGGAGTTTGGGGAAGCCTGTTTTAGAAGATCCTGTTCATTTGATAGGTGATACATATTGGTAAATCATGTACTATATAAAATAAAGCAATGTAATACTTCTGAAGACATAATACAATAAACCACTAATTTTAAAGAGCAAAATCCTTAATCTTTCTGTAAAACCAGACTAAACAGATCTTTAAAGATTGCTTTTCCATTTAACCCCTTAAGGACACAACTTCTGGAATAAAAGGGAATCATGACGGTATATGTCCGTCATGTGTCCTTAAGGGGTTAAATAGGCATTTGGCTAGTAGTAGTCTTAAATATCTAGGAGTTATAGTTAGCACCTTTGTGAAACATCTTTACCAAGAGAATCCCTGCCACACACTTATTAGCTTCAATTAAAACCAGACCTGAACTCTTGGAACAACCCACACTTTTGTTGGCAAGGTAGGGTAAACATTATTTGTAGTCGGGGACCAAAGCCGTATCTGTGATAAGTTAGATATATGAGCAAGTCAATTCTGGTGTGCCGAAACCGACATATCGGGTAGGCCTGTGATAAAAGAGGGCCCACATGGTAATAGTAGTATATATAAGAGGAGAGGTGGGAGGGATGAACCCGGCAGCATCAGCCCTGTGGTTTAGGGGGCCTGAGTTTAAATAGCCGGGTAACCCTTCCCACAACTTCAGGCTCCGCCTTCTAATTTGTAGTCGGGGACCAAAGCCATATCTATGATATGTTAGATATATGAGCAAGTCGGTTGTGGTGTGCCGAAACCGACGTATCGGGTAGGCCTGTAATAAAAGAGGGCAAAAATGTATTCAAAAACCTTATTACATATCTTTACGTTGCAAGATTCATAAAGGCTTGTCTTCTCTCAACTCTAGCTCTGGTTGTGGTATGTATCTAGAATACACTGCGGATTTCCAGCGTCCTAATGTATATGATGTGAGCAGGGACATTTGTCTAGAAGCAGCTGATGCTGCCCCGATTCTGAACGAATGCCCTGAAAAGGCATTGGGGTTGAGTCCCCGCCTAGTTAAGAGGGTTCTGAGGTACATTATGAATTTAGCTGTAGTGAGTGTAGTGATCCTTTATTTGGCCGGGCAAAAAAATTTAGCTCATTATATTCTCATCAAACCCATGGGCAAAGTAGAACTTAATGATTCACAGCTATACTATTATGCAATTCATATGAGTAGGATAGCAGATTGGTCCATCCAATACCCCTCTAAATTATGGATCCCTATTGAACAAACTCATACAACCATGCCGCTCACTAGGCAATACCTTGGCTGATCCCCGTCTCATCAAGGCTCAATATCCACTTTCATTCAACTTTTTCGGCTACACAGAATGTAAGGAAAAAAATCTCACACTGCGCAGATTTATCACCAGACATCTCACCCAATTACAATAATGTGTACACCAGTATACCAAAAGTGCTTGGTGAAATAATTGACAGAAAACGTTTTAGAGTTGCTTCCCAGGGTTGTCTTCACAGCTGACTACCAAATAGATAAATATAAAAGTACAAAAATGAATGGGATATACTTGCATAATCTAAGGTAAAACATTAGCAGCACATAGTATGATATCGCCACAGTATGGACAAGTGACACCTTTATATGTTGCACTCACAAAAATGTAAAAATAGGGCTACCTTAAAGGACCACTCTAGTGCCAGGAAAACATACTCGTTTTCCTGGCACTAGAGTACCCTGAGGGTGCCCCCACCCTCAGGGTCCCCCTCCCGCCGGGCTCTGGAGAGAGGAAGGGGTTAAACTTACCTCTTTTTCCAGCGCCGGGCGGGGAGCTTTCCTCCTCCTCTCCATCTTGATCGCGACGTCATCGGCTGAATGCGCATGCGCGGCAGGAGCCGCGCTCGCATTCAGCCGGTCGCATAGGAAAGCATTTACAATGCTTTCCTATGGACGCTTGCGTGCTCTCACTGTGATTTTCACAGTGAGAAGCACGCAAGCGCCTCTAGCGGCTGTCAATGAGACAGCCACTAGAGGATTTGGAGGCTGGATTAACCCTCATTATAAACATAGCAGTTTCTCTGAAACTGCTATGTTTATAAAAAAAAGGGTTAATCCTAGAGGTACCTGGCACCCAGACCACTTCATTAAGCTGAAGTCGTCTGGGTGCCTAGAGTGGTCCTTTAAGGGTGCCTTCTTTGATGGAAATGGGGGGGAGGGGGCAGACTGCATTTTTATATTTTTATTATTTGTTATTTACTATTTTTATTGTTTTAGTTGATCGTGGTCCTTGAAAAAGTTCTGATATGCAGAACAAAACGCTTAGGACCTGGTCTGATTTGTGTTTTTATTCCAAGTAAATTCTTATTGTATTTTGTTTATTATAAATAATTTTATACTTAACTAGATACCTGGCATCTTCGGTTCCTGGAGTGAGCTACCCAAAGGAGAGATGAAGTCCTTCTGGCCCTCATTTACATCACAGGAGGCACCCTTAAGGTAAACCTATTCTTCAGTTTGTGTGAGTGCAACATATAAAGGTGTCACTTGTCCATGCTGTGGCGATATCACACTATGTGTTGTTAATGTTTTGTTTTAGATTGTTCAACTGTATCCCGTTCTCCTTTGTACTTGTATATTTCACCCAATTACCCTGTCTTACACAACCCACTTGTCTCAGGGTGGGTCAGGGGGCTGACACTCACGTAATAAGAGGCTAAGACCAGAACATTGTACTTATCACTACAGAGTTAATTTTCTAAAATGAAACCACTGTCGGAATGTGAACCCTCAGGGACCCTACTACAGTCTTTCCAATACTTTCAAATAAAACATTTTAATAACCCTGGGGGATTCCTTGCACAAGCCTATACACTTTAACCAAATTTGAACAAATTTGCTCTCAAAATCGCTTGATCCCTAAGCTCACATCTATGTGCCATAAAGTGCTCTAAATCCCCTTCTACTATTTCACACGACTGTGGAACAAGAATCTGACACCCCCACTGATGGACAGGAAATGGAAAAAAAATATTGGATCTGGCTTATCGTTCTCACTTCAGCATTCCTCTCCAAGAAATACACTATAAACTAATCCTCAGCCAAGATACACCAGTTAATTCCCTCAAAAACCCCTGAGGGAGATGTGGGCTGTCTGGTGGCTGTGTATGAAAATGAGTGGCTTCTGAAAATAAGTTGGGGAGACTATATACACAGCCACTGGAGTTAATATCCTCTTTAAAGCCACAGTATTCCTATTGCAGCTAATCAATATCCCCCTCGGTAAGTATAAACAATCACTGATATAATTCCTTTTAACAGCAGTGAATGCAACATGGCTCGTTAAGATTTAACAGCTCAGATCGCTTGAAGAGCTAGGCTGGGAATCAATATGCAAATCACACAAATATCTCCACATATGACAAACTTGACTGATTTATCTGATGGACAATATGGACGGAAAAAAGGAAGGAGAGAACCACTTAGAAAAGACTAGATCCCCTTTTTCCTAATTTTCCTGTTGACTCAACGGTGCCTACATTATAAATCACAACAGAAACACCATGGCTCTGGTAAGACAACACAGTTGTTAGTCTTCTTCTGTCACTATAAATCTAATCAATTACACTTCTAAATTTTGATATTTACCATATCATAATACTATTCAACTTGAGTGTTTATTACTATGGACTTGTCTGGATACTAATAACTCTGCTGTAAGAAGTTTCCTATGGGGTATCATGATACAGTGGCAATACATTTCCCCCCTCCCCACCCATTATAATGTTGCATATTTGTCTTAGCCAGATACACAGATCAGAAGATTTTGGACTACTTGGAAATGTGTATGTCTAAGCAAAACTATACTGACGCTTTTATATCCTTATGTTAGTTATTGGCGTCTACTGTTCAGGAACCAACCTTGTTCTACTATAACCTGTGTATACCACCATGTCTTGACAAGTCATACATTTTAATAAAAGTATAACAAAAAAACAAAAACCATTAAACATGAAACACGTCATATAATATTTTTGATGTTCAGGTTAGTATTCCTTTCTTTTTATGCATCTCAGAGATATAAGTGTACCTATTGTTTGAAATTGCAGGGAGTTACACTACCAAGTAACAACTTCCACCATTAAATAATGCCTCTACAGATAATGTGATATGCTCGTTGGGAAGAGGGTGATAGAGTGATACTTTTCCAGTTTCTTCAGCTCCTCAACTATGCTCTTTTTTTTTCAGACCTCTCCTCATAATGTCAGTATCTAGGGATGGATGACTTAAGATAGCCAAGCTTTCAATAGTCTCAAACAGACCAGCGTCATAAGTACCACCGCTCTCAAGCAAGCATGTAACTTGATTCAGTATAAGTGAAACCATTAAAAAAATCACTATTTGTTTGCACTAGGCCAGAAATTATAAAAAAAATTAAAACTCTCTTAACACCACCCACATTTATAAAAACCCCATCTACAGGGCAATTTATAAATGGGGTGCCTTAGATTACCCACACCAAATCAGATTTTAAAACCCACATTTAGAAAAAATATCTATAAAATCATATTTCAAAGTCTCATCAATAACGTGATTCTTATCCCAGACAAAGGCAGAACTTATTAAAGGAACATTTATTATAAACTCAGTTAGTCACAGTACCTACAAATACCTACATTTCTGTCCTGAGAGACTTTGGAAGGAATAAGGAAGTGGCAATCCACTGCAAATTTGATTTGGCACTCAAGACAGGTTGCAAAGTTCTTTCATTTTCAACAAGGATTTTATTCACTTTTTTGTTCATCTCGGTTTCTAGACCACTCTCCTCAGGAGAGGCAATGGAGTACAGAAATACTAATTTTGTGAGGGATATCAAAGGCTTAAAAAGCCTGGCTGAAAATAAACAAAGTAACATAGCTATGTGCAGGTGTTTGTGATCTCTTTGTATCCAGACAATTAATTTGAGACCAAACATAGCTGTTATACATAATAACCCAAAAATAACATAACATCTAAAACTACTTCCAAAACTTTAAGTGAGTTACCCTTCATTAATCCCTAATTTATCTCTCTCTGACAGATTATCTGATAAGCCTGTGGTAGTAATAAAGTTCACTGAACCTCAAAACCAGAGTCTAGTCAAAAATATCTCTAAACTATTTGATTTGCAAACAGGAAAATACAACTTGCCTTAATTGCTGCACCAGGGTATTTTCCAGACACCTGCAAGATTGAATCAATTGCTTCCCAGACAAAGTTAGCCTCATATGTCTATTATGTCAACTCTACTGGGTAATCATGCCATGCATCCACTACATAAAATAACAATATTTTTACAATAATAAAGCATACCCACTGGGCGTGACAATGGGTGCCCTGAGGACATGGGACACATATTGCCTGCGAGTGATAATGTCACTGAACGTGCAGCACATGGAGTATGGCCACTTGGGGAGCTTTTGTTTAAGTGAAGCATATTCAGAAATAATATGATTTTCTGAAGGATCGTGTCAAACTAACTTAATTATATTTTATGAACATGTGAGTAAATGATAGATCAAGGCATTTCAAGGGCAATGCACTGTTTATATTTTTCTGTAATATTTGTTCGCATTACATTGAAAAGTATTTGAATTGAAAACTGCCATACAATTAATGTAAAAAGTTGTTAATTCAATATAATCAAATTGAACAAAAAGTATAAATGTAGTGCTCCAGGTTTCTGGTCATAGTCCTCACCTCTTTAACATATTAATGAACTAGATGATTAAAGGCCATGTTACATTATTTAAAGATGGTACACAATAAGGTAAATAAATACACCATGCAGATGATATGAATTATTTGCAGAAGGTTTGGGATTAATTGGGAGGCCGGGCTGGTAAATAGTAGATTATATTAACTGTCGGCTATTACTATATTATTCATTTTCTCAATGCAACCTATACTTTTAATTGGGTTTAATTAGAGGTATCTATAACTTGGGAATAATTTACAATAGCAAAGATATGCGAAATATTCAATTTAAGTAAGCAGCACAAGAAAGGTATTACTATGCATAAAATTGGAATTTACTAATCCAATGAAAATATAGAGTTAATTCCCCATTGGTCAATGACATGGTAAAATTAAATGCAGATATCAGTGAAAAAGGAAACCTGTAAATCTCAAGATATGTATTGCCTGAAAGGAAGGGAGAATAGGGGATTGTCTGAATACTGCTTAAACGGATCAAGGTACCACTGGTATTTCACAAGGAACCTATTGAAGATCATTCCAAAAAACGATTATACATGAGAAAGATGTGATTGGACTATTCAAATCCTAATAAAGGACTTAACGATGATTGTAAAGCATGTTGGAATCAGAAAAAGACGGGACATATGCTTGTGAAAGACTTTGGATGCAACTGTGAAGGAGATGCAAGAAAAGACTTTGCCACATAGTTTATCATTGAATGACTACTGCAAACAACCTTCTTATGCTGAAAAGTGATATGCTAATTTTGGACATTGCTATTATGTTTCCAGACAGAAGATGACCGGAAAAATAAATAAAGGCTGATAACTGTCAACACCCAGCTATTTCGCAAGATGGAACATAGTACTGAGAATACCGGATTGACTGTAAAGGAATGCACCTTGATTCCAAGGCTCAAGCTTGGAGGCCCCATAAGTGTGTCCTATATTAAAATTGGCTAACTTGGAGTCATGTATTGCCCCGTGCTTAAAGTGAACTTAGAGCTCAGAGTGAAAAACGATACTGGAACCATATTCTATAATAATGAACTTTACAATGACATTTGGTAGCATGTGAATTTGAATTCGGAAGAAACACTTTAACGAAAGAAACCTTGATACAATTAATGAATAATAACAAGACCTGCCTACTAAGAGCAGATGCCCTGCCAAGAGAATGTAATATAAAAGGCCAGCAAAACCTTTTAGAAACTTGACATCATGGGACACTTGTACTAAAGCACGATTTGCAGCTTTTCTTAAACTCTACATATTATGTACATACCGGCAAAGTAAGGAACTCCTGTAAACATAAACACAGAGACATTGATACAACAAGGAATCCAATGGTTCTATTGCAGATGTGATCTACTGATGTACTCCTTGTTATTTTGGTATAACTATACCAATCAAAACGTTAAAAGGCTCCATAGAACCATAGACCAAGGATTCTTGCCATATTCTGGACTTCCTGGAATGTGGTGCATGGACAAAAAAACTATAATTACTAAAGCAATCATGCTATTTTTTCCCTGTATCAGAAATGTGTCAGTGACAATATGTAATATAATACAGTTACTATAATTAATGGTATAAAATAAACACATAATGTGTTAATTGCAAAGGTGGATAGACATTGTGAGCATCTGAAATGTAATTGAAAATTATTGCTAAAAAGCCATATGCATCTGCAGTCTGGCTTACAAACAAATATATTAGACATAAAGTATAAGAGCATAACAGCCGATTATCCAAGTATAAATGATCTACCGTATATACTCGAGTATAAGCCGAGTTTTTCAGCACATTTTTTGTGCTGAAAAACCCCAACTCGGCTTATACTCGAGTCAATAGTCTGTATTATGGCAATTTGTATTGCCATAATACAGACAGGGGCTGTGGGGGCTGCAGAGAGATGTTACTTACCTTTCCTGCAGCTCCTGTCAGCTCTCTCCTCCTCCGCCGGTCCGTTCAGCACCTCGGTCAGCTCCCAGTGTAAAGCTCTCGCGAGACTTACACTGTGAGCTGACAGAAGAGCTGAACGGACCGGCGGAGGAGGAGAGAGCTGACAGGAGCTGCAGGAAAGGTAAGTAACATCTCTCTGCAGCCCCCACAGCCCCCTCCTACACAGTGCCCATCCACTGGACCACCAGGGAAGGAGCCCCCCTCCCTGGCCAGCTAGCAAGCAGGGAGGGGGGACGAAACAAAAATAAATTAATAATAAAATAATAACTAAAAAAAAAAAATAACATTACAAATAATAAATAATAATAATAAAATATGAAAATAATTAAAAAAAATAATAAGTAAATAAAATAAATAATGAAAAAAAATTAAAATAATGTAAAAAATAATAATAAAATTGCCCCCCCCCAAAGCTCTGCAACACACACACATACACACACACACACATTGCACTCATACACACTGCACTCATACACACACACACACTGCACTCATACACACACTGCACTCATACACACACTGCACTCATACACACACACACTGCATTCATACACACTGCATTCATACACACTGCATTCATACACACTGCATTCATACACACTGCATTCATACACACTGCACTCATACACACACTGCACTCATACACACACTGCACTCATACACACTGCACTCATACATACACACACACACACTGCATTCATACACACACTGCATTCATACACACACTGCACTCATATACACACACACTGCATTCATACACACACACTGCACTCATACACACACACTGCACTCATACACACACGCTGCACTCATACACACACGCCGCACTCATACACACACGCTGCACTCATATACACACACACTGCACTCATACACACACTGCATTCATACACACACACACTGCACTCATACACACACGCTGCACTCATACACACACGCAGCACTCATACACATGCTGCACTCATACACACGCTGCACTCATACACACGCTGCACTCATACACACACACTGCATTCATACACACACACTGCATTCATTATATACACACACTGGAAATAAATATTCAATTAATATAATTTTTTTAGGATCTCATTTTATTTAGAAATTTACCAGTAGCTGCTGCATTTCCCACCCTAGTCTTATACTCGAGTCAATAAGTTTTCCCAGTTTTTTGGGGTAAAATTAGGGGCCTCGGCTTATATTCGGGTCGGCTTATACTCGAGTATATACGGTAAGTGTGTATATATATACATACACTGTCTACGTGTATTTTAATATTAATATATATATAATTATATATATATATATATATATATATTAATATCAAAGTACACGTACAATGATATTGATTAAATGTATATATAATTTTCATTATATATATTTATATATAATATCAAATAAATAAATATGTAAATACGTAAAAAAATATTTAAAATAAATAAATAAAAATATATACATATATCTATATGTGTAATTTCATTCTAACTGTATTTTTAAATTAATATATATATATATATATATATATATATATATATATATAGATATAGATATCAAAATACACATAGAACGAAATAATATATATCTATATAGTATAACAGTACCCCTCATGTTCAGGTTTTATGGTGTTTTAAAAAGTTACAGAGACATATAGCGCAAATTCAAGTTTTTGTTTACATTTTGTTTTGATCACAACGTGTATATTTGGCTCAGTCCTTAAGGGGTTAAAACAAAACACTAGAAAGATTAGAATATGTTGCTATTTAATCTATCATTATTATACAAAGTATAACAAATGTAAAGATATTTCCACAGATTTTACCTGTTAACATTTTTAGCACAACAGCACCTGATGACCATAGGCGTGGGCACGGGTGTGCCGGGTGTGCCTAGGCACACCCTAATCACACCTCCGTGCTGCACTACCTTTGGGCAGACTAACATGTTGGGTCCGAGGAAGAAACACTTTAACGAAAGAAACCTTGATACAATTAATGAATAATAACAAGACCGGCCTACTAAGAGCAGATGCCCTGCCAAGAGAATGTAATATAAAAGGCCAGCAAAACCTTTTAGAAACTTGACATCATGGGACACTTGTACTAAAGCACGATTTGCAGCTTTTCTTAAACTCTACATATTATGTACATACCGGCAAAGTAAGGAACTCCTGTAAACATAAACACAGAGACATTGATACAACAAGGAATCCAATGGTTCTATTGCAGATGTGATCTACTGATGTACTCCTTGTTATTTTGGTATAACTATACCAATCAAAACGTTAAATGGCTCCATAGAACCATAGACCAAGGATTCTTGCCATATTCTGGACTTCCTGGAATGTATATATAATGTATATATAATTTTCATTATATATATATTTATATATAATATCAAATAATTAATATGTAAATACGTAAAAAAAATAGTTAAAATAAATAAATAAAAATATATACATATATCTATATGTGTAATTTCATTCTAACTGTATTTTAAAATTAATATATATATATATATATATATATATATATAAATATATATATATATATATATATATATATATATATATATATATATATATATATATATATATATATATATATATATATATATATAAATATATATGTTTTACCTTGCACACAAGCTAACCTTTCCAGCAAATCAAAACCGGGTGCATTACCAGGGCCAAATGTCCATAAATACAAAGTAGATGGCTGCACTCACGGTAGTTTCGTTTAAAACATAGCTTTTATTCCAATTCCATAAAAATCGACGTTTCAGTCCCTCTTGTGGACTTTCATCAGGATTAAGACATTATTGAACAACATTTTACATATATAGGGATGCAATTATTGAAATAAATGTGATTAACTCACCCCAGGTGTAGGTATGGTGGAATCCGGCGTTCTAGCCGTTGGACTGCGCCTGTGCGGTATAGTGCCCGCCCCCTTACGTGACGTCATCACGTCATGACGCTATCGTTGCTACAATAACACGGAAGTGTGTTAAACCATCACCATGGCAACATTTTGCCAATAGTACACCCGATTATAGTGTAATTAGAATGATGAATAAGAAAATAATATATAATGTAAATATAAATATGGTCAGTGCGAAATCACTTAAATCTAATCTGCTGATTATAAATATGTGAGGCAGTAAATTAGCTGCTAACATAAGTGTTTAAAATAGCGATATACAGATATAGCCATATTGCTCCACTGAGTCAATATGGTCTAAAAGTGCCATGATATAAAGAAAGTGCATTGTGCTTAAAGTGAAAAAGCTCATAGTAAAGGTATTTGAACTTTTAAAGTGACTAAAGTGTCTATGGATAATAAAGTGACTATGGATAATAAAGTGAATTAATAAAGTGACACCTATGTACAATCTTTAAAGTGCTACCGTACCACTATATATGCATACAAAAGTTAACACATAAAACTATTTTAAAAAATTGATTAGTATTACTGGTCATACATATAAGTGGCCAAATATTGGAGAAGAATGTCTACTTATCTATATATAGTTAGTTGCTATTCACATCTAGTCTATGCGGCAAACTATTGTTTTTATATAAATCTCTTTACATTCTAATTATATGTCTCCATTTTGGCCATTATATGTGTACCCAGAACTATTAAAATAACAGAGCATATATAATACATCATATATTCATATTCATATATTATGCAGACAGGGGCTAACGCAGTTATATACTTTACAGAAACGAATGTAGTGATAATGACTCATTGAGTCCCTTGGGAGAGACAGTGTCCAACTCGTGTATCCAGAATGCTTCCCTATTTAAAAGCACCTTACCCCTATCGCCCCCACTTCTTGATAATGGGATGTGGTCGATTGCCACAAATTTGAGTGCGGCTAAAGGGTGTCCAAGTTCCAGAAAATGTTTGGCCACTGGTTTATCGGATTGGCCATCCCTGTAGGCCAGCCGTATGCTGGACCTGTGTCCCCTGATACGCTCACATACAGCCGTTTCGGTTTTTCCTACATAGCAAAGACCACATGGGCAATTCAACTTGTATATCACGTGTGTTGTCTTACACGTTATTGTGAATTTGATGGTATAAACTTTGTTATTATGTGGATTGTTAAATTTCTTTGCCGGGATATAATTATATATATATATTAATATCAAAGTACACGTACAATGATATTGATTAAATGTATATATAATTTTCATTATATATATTTATATATAATATCAAATAAATAAATATGTAAATACGTAAAAAAATATTTAAAATAAATAAATAAAAATATATACATATATCTATATGTGTAATTTCATTCTAACTGTATTTTAAAATTAATATATATATATATATATATATATATCAAAATACACATAGAACGAAATAATACATATCTATATAGTATAACAGTACCCCTCATGTTCAGGTTTTATGGTGTTTTAAAAAGTTACAGAGACATATAGCGCAAATTCAAGTTTTTGTTTACATTTTGTTTTGATCACAACGTGTATATTTGGCTCAGTCCTTAAGGGGTTAAAACAAAACACTAGAAAGATTAGAATATGTTGCTATTTAATCTATCATTATTATACAAAGTATAACAAATGTAAAGATATTTTCACAGATCTTACCTGTTAACATTTTTAGCACAACAGCACCTGATGACCATAGGCGTGGGCACGGGGTGAGCCGGGTGTGCCTGGGCACACCCTAATCACACCTCCGTGCTGCACTACCTTTGGGCAGACTAACATGTTGGGTCCGAGGACTCGACACAGGAGGGGGCCCGGCGGCTTGCCCAAAATGCCGCCAGGTGTGAGGCCCCTCCTGTCAGTCTGCCCTGACGAAGATCCAGCCTCAGTCTGCAGCTCCGCCGGGAGTGAGCTGCAGACTGAGGTGTCTCGCTATCTCCAGCCTGTCAGAGCGTTGCCACGGCAACGCTCTGCCTGGAGATCGCAAGACTCACCATGTGGTCTGCAGCTCACTCCCGGCAGAGCTGCAGACTGAAGAGAGAGGGCGCCCACTGGACCACCAGGGTATTTAAACACCCCTCTGCCCCATGTCACTCACTGCCCCCCCACCCTGCCACTACCCCTCTACCCCTCTAACCCCTGTCACTACCCCCGACCCCTGTCACTACCCCTCTAACCCCTGTCACTACCCCTCTAACCCCTGTCACTACCCCTCTACCCCCTGACTCCTGTCACTACCCCTCTAACCCGTCACTACCCCTCTAACCCCTGTCACTACCCCTCTACCCCCCTGACCCCTGTCACTACCCCTCTACCCCCTGTCACTACCCCTCTAACCCCTGTCACTACCACGCTAACCTCTGTCACTACCCCTCTAACCCCTGTCACTACCCCTCTACCCCCCTGACTTCTGTCACTACCCCTCTAACCCCTGTCACTACCCCTCTAACCCCTGTCACTACCCCCCTGACCCCTGTCACTACCCCTCTACCCCCCTGACCCCTGTCACTACCTCTCTAACCCCTGTCACTACCACGCTGACCTCTGTCACTACCCCTCTAACCCCTGTCACTACCCCTCTACCCCCCTAACCCCTGTCACTACCCCTCTACCCCCCTAACCCCTGTAACTGCCCCTTTCCCCCCCTAACCCATGTCACTGCCTCTCTACCCCCTAACCCCTGTAACTACCCCTTTTCCCCCCTAACCCATGTCACTGCCTCTCCACCCAACAGGCTGCGCATGCCTATGCTGATGACGTTATATGTCTATCATTGAGATGTAAAGGTGTTACCAAGATTCCAATACCAGCAAAAAGAGGCGTTCTTGAGATACCACTTTGATTGCTGTATCAACATAACATTTACTATAATGGGATCCATTTCACTTAAGACATTGTCTTGAAAATTCTATCAATTAATTTATGCCGTAAAAGAAAAGTGGAGAGTATCCAATCTATACACATCATAAACTGTGTAAATATGTTTCATGGAAAAAAAAACAAAAAAAAAAAAACAAAGACAAATACCAGCACCATCACCACGGTGACAACAGATGATACAACTCTTTCAGTAAATAATATACTGCGGTAACCCTAACTAGATAAAGATGTTCAGACTTTAAGATGCCATCTTGTCTTAACTTCCCATGATGTGTGCACCCTTACCTTTTTATGGCATTGTATTTTTGCCAAGTTAAAGGAGGTCCCTAGAATGAACAAAAACAAAATAAGTGTTACTTTTTCATATATGAACTACAGTAACCCTAAAATGAAGACACCTAATGTGTACCTTTTAAATGAGAGAGGAGAGATTTGGAGACAGACGCTGCTCCATCTTAAAATGACAGAGAGGCTGAAATAAAGACATGTTCAGGAGGGTATGTTAATCTATTAAGATATTGCAATCATTTAGTTTAATCTTATAAACTCTGCTAGAAATTATTCTTATGGATTTTATATGTCTAGATTTATATTTTGATTTAATAAAATATCTAAAAGACAAAACGTTATTGCTTCCAAGACAATCTTTATTTTATATTGTATTCTCAATTATTTATATATTAAATAGAGGATCTCTTACTAACTGTTTAATATTATGGCTAAAGATATCTGTATAGTTAGCCATGCTAAATTCTATACTTTAAGACGTTATAGTGGTAAATAAGGGAACCAACCAGGAGGTTTCCTTCCAACCACCCCACATAAACAATCCAATTTACAGAATGAAGATGATGGTCTGGCACTTCCATCAATGGATTAAAACAATTGTTTATTTGCCAATTACACAGTAACAATGGCAAGCCAGATAGTTAATTGAGGCTAATGAGTAATTAATCCCTTCACTACCAAGTCACTTTTGGTTTAACAAAAAAGCATACTTAGTATAATTAAGATTCTAATATTGAGTACAGGCTTTAATGATAACATTACTACAGAAATCTCAGGGTTGCAAATGTGGCACCATTTAAAAATATATACAAATAGGGGGGCGGAGCCTGGCTGTGGAGCTGATCAGAAGTGTGTAACACGAGCTCCAGCCTGAAATCCCTGTTTAAGCTAAATAAACTTGGTTCTCATGCTACAATCTCATCAAAAACGCACCACCCTGGTAGGGGATGCAGGCTGGATCGTACAGAAACTACTCCCATAGCACTGAGCCACCGAGAACGCTGGGCTGTATCACTGGGGCCTACCGCAGCAACAACAAGCCTGACTAGAGGCCTAAGTGGAGGTAAGGGTGCGGGTGAGGCGGACGATCACCCAGCCTGGGACACCCCAAAAGCCAATATTAACACTGCAGAGGACCACCCACAAGCCTCCTCTCCTCCCCCCGCCGGTGGGGGATATCCC
This sequence comes from Pelobates fuscus, assembly GCF_036172605.1. Lineage (NCBI taxonomy): Eukaryota > Metazoa > Chordata > Amphibia > Anura > Pelobatidae > Pelobates > Pelobates fuscus. The sequence continues at coordinate 210,993,073 of NC_086318.1, read as the reverse complement.
GGCAACAGCAGCACACCCTCCGCTGACTCACACAGGGACTACAAGCTCCTAGAGTCACCGACCCCAAAATGGCGGATGCAACGAGCAATCCGGCAAACAGGGAGGACTGCGGGGAGCAGCTGAATAACACAATGATCAAGCTGAACGCTATCCTTGCTGCCTTCTGGGCCGGGATCTCGGAGAGGGCGCTGACCACAGCTAACGTCAAGCGGTATAATCCCGCGCCACTACCCCCGGCACCCACAGGCCCAAGGGGCGGACACAAACCAACAGTCACTAGAAGTCCCCTCAAAAGGCGCCGAAGAAGGGATCAGAGACACAAACCGACACGCAGAGGCTGCCTCAAGACAAGCACCCGCCTCCTCCTCAAGCCGAGTCAAAACCGCACCGGATATATGGCGCCCAGCCCCCCGGGACGGTGCCGACCAGCCGACGGAACAAACTTACCCCACCATAAGCCGGTAACCTGGCGCTTCACAGGACACTTGCCTCTGATGTTCCGTGTGATGGAGGCCCCCGGGGTATGTACCAGGCGCCCAGAAGGGATCGGATAAGCACAAGCAGGAGTGCGGAGTCTGACAGGCATGTTTTGCTATAAATAGACTTCCACATTATGCTGTCACTCATATGAACTGCTCTCCACAAGCCAGCTATTCATAAAATAACAATTGGTTTAAAAATGCTGTTATTTTACCTCCCGAAGAGTCTATAACCATGATCCCTCATACATATATCTACTATATTTACTATACCCGCTTATGTATCTTGTTTTTGACCAGTCTTGTCTCATGGGACACCTTCAGTTTGAATTAACACTAGCGGTAGGGCTGCTGACATGTCGTAACAGTTGATAACGTGCAAATCACACCCTAACCACAACAGCTGTCGTTCTTAATAATGCAATGCCTTAGACTTACAAACCCCAGCGCTACTACCCATGTTAAATGCACGTTCAGTCTAGCATGCTACACTATACTACCTTTATGTTTAACTGCCTGTATTCCTCATGTTATCTATAAAAAAAATGTGCTGTCTAAACTGCAAAATGTTATGAAAATGCGTGCAGAAGCTGTCGCGGCTCTGCACGCTTGTTGTGAATCTGAGCACATGAAAAATAAAGAATTAAAAAAAAAAACACTATGTATTTATTTATACACACACACACACATCCAGAAAAAAAAGGTATATAGTTTAATCCATTATCTCAACAACATATAGAATGTTAGGTCTAAAACATTTGCTTTCACTGCTACTCCATTTTGGCGCAAAAGTGACTTTTTTTTGTATGATATGCATCACTTTACAATTATTTATATTTTGTAAACCAGCAAGCAAACACTTTTAAATAAATATATAAACCAAAATAAAGCAAGAAAGAAAATGTAAAAAATAAAAAAATAAATAAAAAAATATATACAAATAAATAGTTTAGCAGTGAAAATGTGAATATATTCTTGAAATCGGAGTAGCCCACAATGCTCTGCCACTCAGCCCATGCAGGTGAGTAGTTTTCCTTCCTTTCAGCAGTATACTTTAATGACTATCATTTTGTCTAAGTGCCTTAGAAACCTTTTCATCAGAGTATGACCTGAATCATACTGAAGTTATTTGTGCAGAGCTTCTCAAGAGGATTTTGAAAAGGTTTGACAAAGGAAAACAATTATCTTGTATGTGCAAGTATATGTAGAAGAAGACACGCCAGTAAGAGTAAGTAAGTATGTTGTTTTACTGTCTCAGGTTGACTATTGCTACCTTATAGTAAATATAACTGTCTTGTCTACATCGTTTTTAGATATTAGACCAACTAGAGAGCTGGAGGTTGGTGATGGACAGCTTGGCGGCTTTTCATAAAAAAATAGACATGCCTAAATTGGCATAGATATTTATATGATCAACCAGGAGGGTAACAATCATAGCTTATTAACACCTCAATATTATGAGTTTTCCAAATGATTCAATATTGTAAAAAAAAAATTCCAAATTATTTATCTGCAGAAATTACCATTAACGAATATGGGAATTTTTGTAGATAATTAATTTGGAAGTTTTTCTAAGAATATTAAATCATTTTAAAAGCTTATTAAATGGAGGCCTATGTTCTGAATCACAACCGATTCAACCTAGAACATCCATAAAGTCATCTGTTCCTATGTGGTACTGAGTTCACTATAAAACAAATAGTAAATATTTAAATCAGCATCTTATTAACCAGGACACTTATACTTATCGGATATCGCATTACACTTAGCTGATACCGCATTTCCAAGTTCCCCATCCGAATTAGCTACATAAAAGCTAAACTATAGTTTTGGGGGTTTTTTGCATCGTGAATTAGCTACATCATGTTTGTCCCTATTAAGAACTATTACACTGACTAATAGCATCATATGACCAAGTCTTAATAGTAGGATGGTGACAGAGGAATCCTAGCACCATGGTTCTTCAATAACTCTGTCATCTTTAACCATTAAGTGATGCTCTACATGCTCTAATAGAGAAGAAAATGTCAGATGCTCCTCTTACAGTATAGCAGAAAATGTGTTCTAGCATAAAAAACTGTTAACAGCCATTGTGATGTATGATAATAAGCCAGGCATATGTATGGGCAAGGCGGTTTAAATGCCCAGAGAAGAATATTATTTCATCTGACAAAAGTTGTATTGTTTGAGAAATAGCATATACCTTAGTACTGTATTGTGCTTTGCTGTTCATTTTAGAATTGAAACAATGACATCAAGAAAGTCTATTTTAAAAATGTCAGCTTGTGAGAGAAATACCTTTGCATATTATTGCCAAAGCAACCACTGTAGAGGACTAGGGTGATCTGCAAATTGTCAATATATAATTACACAGAAATATTTGGCATGACCAATAAGCATATGGAATACCTAAGGTATATTATATGATATTATTGCTTTTCTGCAGAATAAAATGTCATTAGAGTGAGTTAAGAGTTAAGAGTTTGCAAAATAAACAAATGTGGAAATACTTGATACAAATCTAATTTATTATCGGTTATTCACTAGAGTGAGAATTCATAGTGAATTTCAAATTGAAGGCCAGAGCAGCTAAACTGGATGCATAGCTGACTTAGATGATTTTATTTTATCTTAAATTATACATTTACTTTGAATTCTTTTGAATTTAATGAATAATTCTGTAAGATTACTTGTAAGATAACCCTAAGCAACAAGAGCCACAGTTGTGAGGCAGCTGATCATATTTCAGTTAGGGGTTCCATTCCTACTATAAGTAAAAGGTATCTGCACCGATTCTAAATGAATGTCCTGAAAAGGAGGAAGGGTCGAAACCAAGTCTTACGTACAGTGACCACACATACAAAATACATTTGGAAAATGTGAGTGGGTAGTAAAATAGGGTATTTCAAATACAACTTGTGAGTGAGCAGCAATAGTGAGCTAGAACTTTTACTTGGCACCATTTATTGTTGGTATGGTATAGGAGTATTTCTACTGGTGGGTCCATTTGGGTTTTGCATGTCTTATTGTGAGTATATAATGATCTTCAATCTTAACATAAGGGATGCCCCCAGAAAATCTTTCTTTTGTAAATGCCTTTGGGTATTTGAAACCATGGTAAGCTATGTATATAGCTGTCTTAATGATTGTGTTGGTTTGTTTTTAAAAGGGTTTTTGTCTAATAAAACTGAAAGTAGTCTGAATTTAGACCCATCAAGAGGTTGACATTTGGTTGTGACTTGGCTAGTAGCCGTAAACCTTTGTCTATGACCATATGTATAGTGAAGTCGAATGTGGGCAATAATGTGTTGGATGAGCATTATGTGGCTGAATGAGCTGAATGAAGAGAGGAATTTAGAATATGCAGTAGCGTGGCTGTGTGTGGTGTAGTATATTGCATATTCTATGTTTCTATCGATTATGTATGGATGTCTGAATTGACATAAGTAACAGATGGTGTCAATAAGTCACAAGGCTTTATTTGTTTGAGAACTCTGGAATGTGGATTGGGGGTCTTGTCCTTATATGGCTAGGGTTATACTCTGACGTCATTATGGTTATATCTATATAGAATAGGGGACAAAGGACCACGAGGTCTTGCTGTTGCCTGTTGCTTGCTGCATGGGGTTCTTGTCCGGCTGTCTAACTAAGTAGAGTCTAACTCTCCCTTCAGGAGTCCAGCAATTACCATCTGCTGTTGAACATCTTATCCTGTAACATCCTTTGTTGTTTTACTATGTATCAGTAACTGTAAGAATAAACCTGAAGAAACCGTAAGTCAGATTGCGTATTAGTATTTTTGGTTAATATAGACATATATCAACTTGGCGAGCCTTTACCCAAGAAGAAATATACATAAACTAATTATTTAAATCAACTGGAAAAAAACACACAGAAGAAACAAATTTATTACATGTGGGCTGTATGAAAATAGGCCCAGTGCAGCCTAGCGAAGTAGGTGTGTGATGTATGCATCGTGACCTTGTGGGGGCCAAATGTGTATAACCATGTGATTAGGAAATGTACTGCATGGGCAAAATTGCTATAATAGAGTGGCTGAATGTAGGCCAAACTAATGAGGTTATGTCCTGAATTGTAGCATTGCCTAACGGGCTGAACTAAACCTAAAATTAGTCATACAAAAATGCCAAATGAGGACCAAATGTTACTACGTAATGATTATATTGTGTAGCTAAATGAGGGCTGAATGTAATTGTATGGTTGTGGTAAAGCAGAATAAGGCCAAATGTGACTTAATAATGGTATGTTAAATGGCCTAATGTGGGCCAAATGTAATTGTACAGACATACCGTATGGTCGAATGAAACTTAACAACTGTCATTGGATGACCGTATGAGGGCTGAATGTAACTTAAAAACAGCCAGCAATATGGCCGATATGAGGGCTACCTGTAACATAATCACAGAAATGGAGTATGTTTAATAATGGTGAATGTAACTTAAAGGGATACTATAGTGCCAGGAATACAAAGCTGTATTCCTGGCACTATTGTTACTCCTGCCTCCCCCTCCCTTGCGCCCTCCCCTCCCTGGTAAATAAAGGGGAAGAAAGTATTGAATTAATGATTTCCTACTAGGAAAAATCTGATGTTGGAGATCCTCATGCAGAGTGTGAGGATGTCCAGCATCAGATAACGGACCAAAATTTTGTTTTAAACCATGAAGTCCTCTAGTGGCTGTCTGGACACTGTAGCCAGACCACTTCAATGAGCTGAAGTGGTCTGGGTACCTACAGGGTCCCTTTAACCACAATTGAAGTATGGCCGCTTTAGGGCTGAATGTCAACAGTACAGAACTGCGATATGGCCAAAAAAGTGCAGAATAGGCACCTAAATCACAAGTATGCGGTAACCATGAATGAGGGCCAAAGATAACATAGAAAATACAGTCATATGGCACAGCCAAATATAAACCTAATACTATATCAAACAATAAGGTCGAATGAGGGCCAGCTGCAATTGATACGATATGGCTGAATGAGGGACGAATGTATTCAAACAAATAGTGTGGTTGACCAAGGCCGAATGTGAAACTAATTATAAACGCAGTATGGCCGTGTGATAAACACTCCTTCCCACGAACGTTTGCCACAAACTCCTGGAGGAGTATGGAAGCTGGTCTCCTGCCCACATACTATGGCCAAGGTCTGAGACACCGTTCGGAAGTTATCCTGACCAGCCGCCATTAGCCTGGGTTCCCCTGGTTCGGTACTTTACCTTCATTCGAATGAAACTGAATGTTTACTCCCTGGCGGCAGTTTGCATGAGCCAAACCCACAAATGGTCCTCAGCTGTACTTAGCCACGAACGGTATGGAAGCAATTTCGGCATAAGGACTTCGTGGGTCAAAGGTCACCTCAGCGGGATTTAGCCGTGACTGTGACTGTGCGGTTCCTGGACAACTTGGTCCGAGGTTTGCACCACTTTGCAACCCGCCAGGAGAGTACTTTTTTTAGTGAAGATGCCTGAGACTACTGTAAGGGGAACAAACACTATCTTAGAGCCAGGTGGAGCACCCCATATTTCGGACACAGGAGCTCCCAAAAGTTGACTGGCAAAAGCACCAAACGCCTTGGAACTATTTTGGGCATAGGACCACATGTGCGGCCGCTCAGAACTGTGACGTTTCCCCTACACTGCATGAATCTGAGCACTATTTGGACAACTTTGGCACTAGATCATGGCTATTGGGGATGTATAATGTGTGGAGTTATTGTATGTTTTTATTATGTTTTGGGGTACTTTTATGTTTTTTCCTCTCTGTTCCTGGGAGATAATTAGCTTACCAGTCTTTAACGCAATTATCTGCTGTGGTCTGTGTATAAAAGGCAGAGATTGGCTCATTAAAATCAGTTGTACTCCCAGAACTATGTGTCGTCTAGTTACTGGGAGGGGAAAGGGCTAGTCACTAGTGATGTCGCGAACATAATGTCGCGAACCAAGCGAACCGCCATAGACTTCAATAGGCAGGCAAATTTTAAAACCCACAGGGACTTTCTGGCCACAATAGTGATGGAAAAGTTGTTTCAAGGGGACTGTGGCATGACGGAGGGGGATCCATGGCAAAACTCCCATGGAAAATTACATAGTTGATGCAGAGTCTGGTTTTAATCCATAGAGGGCACAAATCACCTAATATTCCTAAATTGTTTGGAATAACGTGCTTTAAAACATCAGGTATGACGTTGTATCAATCAGGTAGTGTAAGGGTTATGCCCGCTTCACAGTGACAGACCAAACACCCCGTTTAACGCACCACAAACAACCGCAAACAGTCCATTTGCACAACCGCAAACTCCCCATTTGCACAAGGTTGGATACCAAGCTAGCCATGTCCCGTTCCTTGTCCTCACTGATGTCATTGAAGGTCTCTTACTCCACCCAGCCACGTACAACACCAAGGGTCCCCGAAAGGTGACAACAAGCCCCCTGGGACGCCTGCTGTGTTTGGTCTTCCACCTCCTCAAAGCCACCTTCCTCCTCTGCCTCCTCTTCTTCCGACTCCTCTCTCTGCGTTGCCACTCTCTGCATTATTATAAGGTGTGTTAAGTAGTACTATTCCTATCAGTTTAATCCCTGGTACGTCCCCTATCAGGGGACATGTATATAGCATCAATTTTAGGAACCGGGAGATGTAAAAAGATGCTTGGTCGGTCCTCCTACTTCAAATTTTGGGCACTGCGCATGTAATCTAATGTGCCACCAGATAGGAGTGGCAGTTAAGTAGTCCCCCTCATCAGGCCTTTTTTAGTAGAATGTATCGCCCGCTGTCAGTCCCTTTGGGATCCATCCCTCATTCATATTAATAAAGGTGAGGTAATCTAGACTTTTTTGACCTAGGCGACTTCTCTTCTCAGTGACAATACCTCCTGCTGCACTGAAGGTCCTTTCTGACAGGACACTTGAAGTGGGGCAGGCCAGAAGTTCTATCGCAAATTGGGACCTCCTCCTCAAAGCCACATTCCTCTTCTGACTCCTCTTTCTCACAATCCTCTTCCAGCGTTGCCGCAGGTCCAGCAAGCGATGCTGATAAGGCTGTTTCTGGTGGTGATGGTGACCACAACTCTTCCTCTTCCTCTTCACGCTCATCTACGGCCGGATCCAGCACTCTTTGCAGGGCACGCTCCAGGTAGAAAACAAATGGTATGATGTTGCTGATGGTGCCTTCGGTGCGACTGACTAGGTTTGTGACCTCCTCAAAAGGACGCATGAGCCTACAGGCATTGCGCATGAGCGTCCAAGAGGCTGTCCTAGCACCCCGGTCATACAAATACTCGTTAACGGCTTTTTCTTATTGGAGCAGGCGGTAGAACATTAGGAGTGTTGAATTCCAACGTGTCGAGCTGTCTCAAATCATGCGCCTCACTGGCATGTTGTTTCGCCACTGGATATCTGAAAAGTGCGCCATGGCCGTGTAGGAACACCTGAAATGGCCACACACCTTCCTGGCCTGCTTCAGGACGTCCTGTAAGCCTGGGTACTTATGCACAAAGCGTTGTACGATCAGATTACACACATGTGCCATGCACGGCCCATGTGTCAACTTGCCCAAATTCAATGCCGCCAACAAATTTCTTCCATTGTCACAAACCACTTTGCCGATCTCCAGTTGGTGCGGAGTCAGCCACTGATCCACCTGTGCGTTCAGGGCTGACAGGAGTGCTGGTCCGGTGTGACTCTCTGCTTTCAGTCAACCCCAAGACGGCATGACACTGCCGTATCTGGGATGTGGAATAGTACCTGGGGAGCTGGGGGGTGCCGTTGATGTGGAGCAAGACGCAGCAGCAGAAGAGGACTCAGCCGAGGAAGTTATGGAAGAGGATGGAGTAGGAGGAGTAGAGGAGGCAGCAGCAGGCCTGCCTGCAAGTCGTGGCGGTGTCACCAACTCCTCTGCAGAGCCACGCATTCCATGCTTGGCAGCCGTCAGCAGGTTTACCCAATGCGCAGGTGTGTAGGTGATATACCTGCCCTGACCATGCTTTGCAGACCAGGTATCAGTGGTCAGATGGACCCTTGCCCCAACACTGTGTGCCAGACATGCCATTACTTCCTTTTGCACAATCGAGTACAGGTTGGGGATTGCCTTTTGTGCAAAGAAATTTCGGCCGGGTACCTTCCACTGCGGTGTCCCAATAGCTACACATTTTTTGAACGCCTCAGACTCCACCAGCTTGTATGGTAAAAGCTGGCGGGCTAAGAGTTCAGTCAAGCCAGCTGTCAGACGCCGGGCAAGGGGGTGACTTTGTGACATTGGCTTCTTACGCTCAAACATGTCCTTGACAGACACCTGACTGTGGGCAGATGAGCAGGAACTGCTCAAGGCGAGAGACGGAGTGGAGGATGGTTAAGAGGGGGAAAGGAGGACAGCAGTGGTTGACGTGGCTGAAGATGCTGGACTAGGAGGAGGATGGCGGCTTTGAGTTTGTGTGCTGCTTGTACTCATGTGTTGATCCCATAGGCGTTTGTGATGTGCGATCATTTGCCTTCGCAAAGCAGTTGTACCTAGGTGGGTGTTGGACTTCCCACGACTCAGTTTCTTTTGGCACAGGTTGCAAATGGCATCGCTGTTGTCAGAGGCAGACACACAAAAAAAATGCCACACTGCTGAGCTCTGCAATGACGGCATTCTGGTGGTAGCAACAGCATGCGTTAATTGGCGTGCTGTCTGGCTGACCCCGGGTGCCAATGCATGACTGTGCCACTAGCTCCTTGTGACGACCTCCCCCTGCTTCCAATTTGTCTCCTCCTCCACTCTGTCTCCCCATCTGAACTTTCCCCCTTTTCTTCTTCTCTTCTAGCGGGCACCCACGTGACATCCACGGACGCATCGTCATCATGAACCGCTTCACTTGTATCTGACAACTCAGCAAAGGAAGCAGCAGCGGGTACAACATCATCATCATCATCACACCGTACGTCCATGTGTGTAATGCTGCCTGACTGAGACATATCCCTGTTATCTACATCCTCTGGCAATAATGCTTGCGCATCACTCATTTCTACCAACTGATGTGTAAATAACTCCTCTGACATACCAAGTGTAACGGACCGTTTCGCTCAGAAGGGGATAAAAACCGTTTAGGCGATAATCCCCTTTCTCATAGACCCACAGCAACTGCAAGCACCAATCTCCCGAACTGCAAACTGTACAAATCTTCCAACTCCTGAACTGGAAACACACTAACCCTGGAATAGCTGAACAGGAAAAGCATACAATCCACTTACACTCCTGGCAGTCAGCATACAATCCAATTCCCCCAATAACGAGACGACACTTCATTTTGAGGGTCAAGCAGAATCTGAGGTGCTGGCACATGGCTATATGGCTCAGACCGGTTTTACAGAGCCCTCTCTCCTGGAGACAATGGAGAAGTAATCCAATTACCTCCCAGGACAGAGACCAGACTCCATTATGCACATGGGGACACAAAGACAGTAAAACACTTTAAAATACATAAAGTCACCTTTTACACATAACACACAGACATTTCACATATCCCCAGATAGCTGGGATCTGAGCGCACAAAACTACCGAATAGCGCTCAGATCCTATTCACACAGTTCAATTGCCATGGAGCTAAAGTCTTTCCCATAGTCTTTCATTATGTGAATGGGCTCCATGGCATAGCTATCTGGGGTATTACCGCTCACACAGGGCAAGTACCGAATGACCCCACTGTATTTAAAGGGCCAGAATGAGTGACATGCACTCTGTTAGGGCCGAATACGTTTTTTAAAGGGCCCGATCTCCCAGGGCCATAGTCCAAAGGCAGCAGGCGGGCAACCAAGCTTCTCCAGTTCATAGTGGCGAGGTTGGTTTCGCCACACCAAGTGAAGCGGCTGTGGTGCTAGAGTTGGTGGTGGGGGCAGGCAGGCGAGTGGTAACTTGAGAGGTCCCGAAGCTAAGCTGGAGGAGGATGGTGCGTCAAGGTTCCGAGCGGAAGCTGTAGAAGATTGGGTGTCCTGTGTTAGCCAACTATGTCCTCAGAACTTTTCAAGTTCAGGGTACGTGGCCTCTAAACACTGGGCATTATTCTAGGGCCAAAGGGAATCACAGCACCACAACCACGATGGCCCCTGAGGGGTGGCCTGCCTCTGCCTGTCATTTTTTTTTCGATTAGTGGTACTATGCGTGCAAGCTACTGTGACAACAGATATGAGTGGCACTATGCACTGGCAGAAGTTGGCAGAGTAGACGCTGTAGGCCTTACACTGTAGGCCGTGTAGGCTCGGTCGGTGCAATGTATGTGGAACCACCTGCAAAAATACGCAATGCAGGGTTCCTCTTAGACCGGTTTAACCTCACAAATGAGACCCGACAAGGCTGCCCACTATCCCCGCTCCTTTACATGCTAGCACTAGAACCTCTAGCAGCAAAGATCCGGGCAGACCCCTCAATCCATGGCTTAGAGATAGGCAGCAAGGAATACAAGGCAAATCTGTTTGCGGATGACGTCCTACTCACACTCACACAACCATACATCTCCCTCCCCAATCTAATAAACAAATAGAGAACTATGGAAAAAAAACCATACTACAAATTAAATGTGTCAAAGACACAAGCCCTTAGCATTGGCAATGACAACTCCATCACCGATTCCCTAAAATCAACCTTCTCATTTGATTGGAGAAATGATTATGTCACCTTTTTGGGAATATGACTCACCAAAAACATACTAAACCTTTTTAAACATAACTGTGAAAAAGTATTGACTGAATTCACAAATACCTTCCAGAAATGGGAAGGCTGCTTTCTATCCTGGAACGGTAGACTGTCAGCCTTCAGGATGACCCTTCTACCCAAATACCACTACTTGCTCTGCCCATTGCAGATCCCCCTCCCCAAAAGCTACTTATTAAATCTCCATCAATTAGTAGTAAAGTTTATATGGGCGGGGAAAAGGGCCAGGGTAGCTACTGAAATCCTACAAAAACCAGTTCCCCTTGGGGGCCTCAATTTCCCAAACATTATATAAAGCAGCCTTTGTCCCCTGTATGCTCACAACTTACACCACAGTGGAGATGCCCCTTGGGTAGAAATTGAAACCCAATGTTTATGTAAACAGGGCGTGTGCTTCATGTTCTAGATACAACAGACAACGTTAGCTGCTGCTCCTCCAAACGTGGGATTCTTTCCAAACCCACCTCTGTAAAGGAAACCTATACTCGATGGCCACCCCACTATACAGCATCCACTTGAGCATCCTGACTTTTAACTATAAACCATGGCTAGAACAGGGTTGCACACATGTGTTCCAACTATATAGTGGCACGCAATGGAAAACATGCCCTGAACTCCAATCACAATTTAAATTGCTGCGCTCTGCCCTCTTCTTAAGCTGGAGAGCTGAAGTCTAATCTCCATGAGACCACACAAGGGCTCACGACCCCCACACTAACTACATTCAAAAAACTATATCTTAACACATGACCGTCTAAAAAAGCTTTAGCATCTATATACAAAGAACTCCTAACTCACAATACCAATGACTGGGCCAGCTTTGTGCAATCCTGGCACAAAGATCTAAACACCACATTCACTGTCAAGCAATGGAAAGAGGCATTCCTCGCCCACAAGGGAGCCTCTGCATGAGTATCCCATTTCAAACTTATCTGAAAATTCCAATACCGATGGTACCTAGTCCCAGGCAATCTAGCACACAAATACCAGGGCACACTTGTTGGAGATGCAGAGGAGAGATAGGCATTATGAACCATGTCTGGTGGACGTGCCCCATCATACGACAATACTGGTTGAAAAAATTGTAACCAAAACCATACCTCAAAGCGCATCTCTCGCCACGGAGATGTGCTTGCTCTTTATGGGACAGAAAGCTCTTCTTGTTCCACATCTTCATAGCAGCTAACACATTGATCGCTAGACAGTGGAAAATAAAAAATACAACCTCAAGGGAGGAACTGATAAACCAAATAACTGTGAACTGGGCTTACGAAAGTATAGCAAATGCACAAATTAGATCAGACACTGCCGCACGAAAGACAGGGGACTTATGGAACCAACATTAGGCACCCTCCAACAGCTCGTGCACAAGCACCAACCTTCCTGCACGCTCCATAGTACCAGTGAACAAATAACATCCACATGAATGGAGGAGAAGTGGATAAAACGTACCTAATACCTAAACAAATTCAACCAGGTCTCAACAAGCACCTACTATAGCAAACACCTGCACTTAACCTGCCCCAACTACTGAATGCCCCACCCGCACTCGCACTACTTACCACCTTGAACTCACCACCTTGAACTCTTGCCTCTACATTTGGGCACACCGCTATCAATACAAACCTATGACCTAATGATAGCGAATAGGCACAAAGAGCATATCCCACTCATGTGTACATGAGTTGTACATGCACTACACACAAACTGTACAGACGTTGCACATAGGTTATACAATAGCTGCTCACACATCTGTTCTTTCTTTGTTCCCCACTGTATCTTGTTACTTCCCCAACAAGTTAACTACCCGCAATACTTCCATACCGTACCAACTAGGGTTGAGACACAGGGGTCTCAATGCACATAAACACAGATGTTCTCTTTGGAGATACAGTCTTGCGATGTCCACGCACAAAAGTACATTAAAAACGCAGTGAGGGATATACACAAAGATACAAGAACAAACAAGCTGCACTAATTTAAGACACTATGTGTATAGTCCCAACACAAGGCTAACAGGGCGCACAACCAACATAGGGCGGGGGAGCTATAGCAGGGTTGCCGCTGGCCACTACCACCAAAGGGGACCAGAGATTCACTAGATGAGGTTTTAACGCACAGAGAAGGGACTAGACCCGAAGTGTAAAGGGAATGTACAACTATAATGTACTGTCTAATATGTAATACAATTGTCTAATTTGAAACCTTTCTGTTAAGAAACCCACACGTATGGTATATGAATGCAGTGACACTTGTTCCCCATTAAAAAAAATAAACTTGGAAACCAAAAACAATTGTCAAATTAAAAGAAAAATTACATGAATTATGTAGATTGGAATATGTGTGCCACAAACAAACATTTTGTATTTAAAAATGTCATTAGAGCTGTGATTTGTTTAAATGAGGTAGTAAATATTTTAATCTCTTATGAACATATAATATATAAGATTGCTTTGAGAAAATGTAGTTATGTCTACCAGATGCTTGTATTCATTTAAATTGCTGCACCATGATCAGATGAAAATGTGAATACAGCTGAGACCAATATTTTCTTTAATTAAAGCAATCTTCAGTTCTTTAGTTTAGTATATAGGTATAGTTTCATATTATGGGGGAGGAGTTTAGTTTAATAATTTACAGAATTAATGAGCCAGAGGCAAGGTTAATTACTTTTTATGAGATTAGAAAATAAATTGCCATATAAATCTCTCCAATATAGTTGGTGCAACTAATGAGGTCATTTGTGAGACAGGTCTGTCATTGAATATGTCAAGTTAGTGATGATTTATGTCATCTTATTTTATCATCAAAAAAGAAAACATATTTTAGATCTACCTTGAGTTCTTATCGATGAATGCAACAATACACCTCAACTCAAAGCCAATCTATTTTAAGTTACATGCGAAAAGCTCGGATCTGAGGTCTTAGTCAGCTTGTTTACGTTTTTGCATCTTACTACAGTGAGAAAGATGGAATTGATAATTAGGCAAATAAAGTTCTGCTCAGCTATATATTTGTATATTGTATACGATATTTCTGCAGTAACCCGTTTGGCAAACCCATATAGGTTCAATGACTGCACTGACCCTTTACTTAGAAATGATAAGTGGTGCATTTACCAGATTAAGTCATTTTAGTGTAGTTCTGCAAAATATGTGTTCTGTTATCCTCTCCAGCAAGCAATAACATATGGTTAGCCAAATATAGGGTTTCCCTGTCTGGTTTTATAGCTTTGAAGGTATATCATGCTAGCAGTGTTTTATTCAGACAGAGAAAGATGTCAAAACTGATACACACATACATACACTCACACAAACACACAGAAGTCATAATTTACATGTTTTAGCAACCTCTCTTGCTTTCATATCTTTTGGTTGCTGGAGGGTGGCTTTAATGAGGTCCATATATGGCTGTTGACTGATGAAAGCCTAGTCCAGCCCCACCCCTTCCCTGTCTCACTGTGCAGCACACTCTTAGCTGGGAGGAAGTGACCTAACCTCACTTCCTCCCAGCACTGCCGATGTGACAGGGGCCAAGTCACTGTGTTAAAGGGCTGTGTGCCTAACCAGGCCCCTGATCAGAAAAGGTCATTGGGAGTCTGTATCCCTAAGTGTGAGGGACAACCGATGGGCCGAGGACGAGCAATATGACCTGCTGTGCACGTACACAATTTGAAAGAGGAGTTGTATGACCTGTTGTGTATATAATAGACTTGTCCACAGTGAAAATATTCCGTTGGGCCGAATCAATTCATCTAGAAAAAAAATTGTATTGTTCGAGGTCAACTCTAGATTTGTTTATGAGGCATTCGATTTGGACAAATTTGGGGGGAAATTATTTGGACAAGCCAAAAGTGTGTGAAAATGTGTATACTGCAAAAATACCAATAGAGAGAAAAATATGAGGAGCAGTCAAACAATATATTTAAAGATAATATATTTACTTTATATATTTTTGTTACTGCTCCATCTTATCATTCCCTTTATTGGTCACTTTTTACTTGATCTGAGAATAAAATCAACATTTAGTGACTGAGCCCTAGCAATCAATCATTACATATAGTTACATAGTTGCATAGCTGAAAAGAGACTTGGGTCCATCAAGTTCAGCCTTCCTCACATGTTTTTGCTGTTTATCCAAAAGAAGGAAAAAACCCAGTCTGAAGCGCTTCCAATTTTGCAACAAACTAGGAAAAAAATCCTTCTTGACCCCAAAATGGAAGTCAGATATCTCCTTGGATCAAGCAGCTATTTCCCCACTAATTAGAAATTATATCCCTGTATGTCGTGTTTTTGGAAGTATTTATCCTATTGCTGCTTAAACATCTGTATGGACTCTGATAAAACCACCTCTTCAGGCAGAGAATTCCACATCCTTATAGTTCGTACTGTAAAAAAAACAGTTCTGTGCCTTAGATTAAATCTCCTTTTTTGTAGCCTAAATACTTTATCATAATTTCCCCTCTGTGCCGCCGTTTTTTCCAAACTAAAGAGATTTACATTTTTAACCTTTCTTCATAACTAAAATGCTCCATTACTTTTATCAATTTTGTTGCTCGTGTCTGCACTTTTTCTAGTGCCATGATATCCAATCATGTTTTTTCCCCATCAATCATCATGGTTTTTGTGCCATGGACAGAACAAAGGATAATGAAATGAAGGAAACTGTTCTTCTATTGTCAATTTTGTTTGTTTCATGACTCTAACATATGGAGATTTGGAAGTGCAGGATGCAGATGACCTGCCAATTGCCCTACATTCAGAAGAATCCCAATTCATTTGAAACCAAATGCACAAGTCTAATAACGTGCCCTATGGCCTGCTGAGGATCATGAGAGTCCAGCTTTCTCTGTGAGGACACTTCATGTTAGGTACTTGGCTCTATGAGGGATATAACTAGACATACCCACTCACATGCAGTATCCAGAGCTAAACTGAAAAGTCATCAGTATGCTGGAGTCTCATTCACACAATGCTACATGAAAGGGTGCACACAAAACCTTATATGAACCAGAATTGTGAAGCCTATTGGGGCAGCATTTTGCTTCCTCACCTACAATCAATTTTCCTTTAGTGGTAATTCACTTTGTGTAGAGAAGTACATGGGGCTGCAGGACAACCCCTCAGAGCTGGTGGCCAAGGGAAATACTGTGCTAATGCCACAAAAAAGACCAGTTACAATATGCCCGACAACATCTTGACACTCCTTACAGTTTCTGGCACATTGTAATTTGGAGTGACAAGACCAAAATAGAGCTTTATACTCACAAAGTGCTAGTTTAGAGAGGGGTCAACAAGGCCTATAATAAAAGAATACCATCCCCACTGTGAAGCATAGTAGTGGCTCACTGATGTTTTAGGGGAGGTGGGAGATCTACGGGCACGTGGAATCTTGTAAAAAATTGATGGCAAGATGAATGCAGCATGTTATCAAAAAATACTGGCAGACAATTTGCATTCTTCTGCACAATGGCTGCACATGGGACACTCTTAGACTTCCCAGCATGACAATGATCCTAAGCTCAAGGCCAAGTTGACCCTCCAGTGGTTACAGGAGAAAAAGTCTCCTGACCATAATATCATAAAGCCACTCTGGGGAGATCTCAAATGTGTGGTTATGCAAGACGACCTAAGACTTTGCATGACCTGGAGGCATTTTGCCAAGACGAATGGGCAGCTATACCACCTCCTAGAATTAGGGGCCTCATAGACAACTAGTACAAAAGACTGCACGCTGTCATTAATGCTAAAGGGGGCAATACACAGTATTAAGAACTAAAGGTATGCAGACCTTTGAACAGCGGTCATTTCATTTTTTTCTTTGTTGTCATTTTTTTGTTTTATGATTGTACCAGTTATAACCTACAGTTGAATATAAATCCCATAAGAAAAAAAAAGAAATGTGTTGCCTGCTCACTCATGTTTTCTTTAAAAATGGTACACGTATAACCAATTCTCTAAAGGTATGCAAACATTTGAGCACAACTGTTTGTTTTTCAAGGGCACTCACCACTGCACCTTTGTGTGGTCCCATTGCATCCCTCAATAAATACAGGTCACTCTTAGCAACACACATTGTTTCTCATAACCCTCATTTGGTGTCAACCCACATTTTCAAACATGATCTTATTTTCTATGTTTTCCCTCAAACTCATTGTTCCCTATCAACCCTACTTGGTGTCCCACCTCACCCCTCCTGCTCCCCCTCCTCCCCCACCCCCCACACACACACACACATACACACTTTTTCAAATATGACCTCTCTGTTTATGCCCCCCATTGCTCCTTATGTTTTTTTCATCCACACCCTCACATATATTTAACCCATGACCCATGTGTACAGGTTCCCTATCCCTTTATACTGAGCCTTATATCCATGTTTTCTTTGTCCACCACCCCTCCATACAAATTTTACCAATTGCTTTCATTTTGATTTTCCCTTAGTGCTCCTAACACACCTGTTGTCCACCCCCACAGATCAATTTATACTCACCTGAGTCCTGACTTGTGCTCGAGCTCCAGCACTGAGTAGGCCCTCCTTGACCCCTCACTCCTCACAGCATTGTGGTCTGCACCAGTATCAGGTAGAGACCAATTCAAGAGTGCCTTCCCCCGGTACTCCTGATGACTCGAAGTGCCACAGCCTGCGCTCAGAGTTATTGACTGAGTGGCAGAACCACAAGGGCAGTCAGAGTGGTCTGTACCGGATATTGGTGATGATGATGGAGCTCCCCTGCTGGACCTCCAGAAATACTGTTCTCTGGACAAGCAATGATCCTACTCCCTTTCCACTGGACCACCAGTGGTGGGGACATACACATACAACAATCAGCCACACTTAGACTTACCTACATATACACAAAATTCAGCCATCACACACAACACTCATCCAGCCCATACAGACACACTCAGCCTCCCCCCATAGATATCACATATTCTCCACATACACAATGCTCAGCCACTACACCCACTCTTACACACAAAACACTCAATCAAGGGGGCGTGGCCTGACAGCTCACCAAGACGGTCGCATGAGCTGCTAGCTCCGTGAGACCCTAACCCTGCACAGCGAATTGAATAGCAGTGGGTACCCCAAAACCCCACACGAACACACAGAGTTGCCTGTTCCCGCCATGGCGTCAAAATCAGCCAGAAAATTGAAGCACAAGCAAGCTACACTGCAAATTTCGGCGCTGACACCGCCACGCGCACAGGCCCAAGATGGCGCTGGCGCGCCACAGTCGCCCTCCGCATACTCAGACCGCAGTGACCTCACCTCAATTTCGGAACCAGCAGCGACACCCGCAACTGACCTCTCGATCCATAAGATGCTACAAGCTCTGCAAGCGTCCATCCAGACCGACGTCAAAAATGGCGTGGGATATAAAATCGGATATTCATGCGCTTGGCGAAAGAACAGCGCACCTCGAAGACAAAACAGAAGAAATCATCTCTGCCCATAACACCCTGGCAGAGGCCTATGCGGAATTGGGCGCCAAGCTAGACTTTCTCACTGATAAAGTTGCAAACCACGAGGATAGAGACAGGCGCAGCAACATCCGCCTCCGCGGCATCTCAGAAGAGGTCTCTCCTCAAGACCTCCAAAACTATGCTGTGCGCCTCTTCCAGTCCTTGGTCCCTGATTTGACACACCAAGAATGCCTGATAGACCGAATACACCGCTTGCCAAAACCAAAATCTCTTCCAGCTGCGGTCCCTAGAGACACCATAGCGAAACTTCACTATTACACCAGCAAAGATAAAATAATGAGAGCCGCAAGAACTGCACAGACACCACCACAAGAATTTGCAGGCGTCCACCTCTACACAGATCTATCTGCTGCAACCTTGTTGAAACGCAAAGAGCTAGCCTGCATCACCAAGTCTCTGAGGGATGCTAATGTCCTCTACAGATGGGGATTCCCTGCCCGCCTAACCATACGACGCAACGGAGCAGACCGTCGAAGACGGTGTAAAGCTCCTGAGAGAATGGGACATTAAACTGTCGCAGCCTCCCGAACAAGCTGCCCGAGCAAAGCCACAAAGATCGCGGTCCCCGAGGAAGATTTCATCGGATTGGAGCGTAGTAAATGCAGATAAGTGACTCAAACCGACACTCTTTCTCCTACTATACTTGGGCACGCTAGCCCGGCACCCTTACCCTTCGAGGTCAAAGACTAAACGCCCTTCGGCTCACCACAGCTCTGTGTTTTGATTTTTCTTTTTTTCTTTTTCTCTTTTTAAACATCTTATGCTTGTCATAGCTTGGGGAATGTTTGGGGAATGGCCGCTAAGATTGGGCCTTGCTGCCATGCCGAGGCCCCCATCCTGGGCCTGGCCATGGCAGCGATGCACCAGTGGCGGCACGGGCATATCACTGTACAGTCTCTAAATCTAACTGCAGTATAATATATAGGTTGTGATAGGTATGGGCTTTGCGTTCCACCGCCCCTTACATGAAGACACACTTGTCCACAACGGACACTTCCGACTGTTATTGCACACTATTATGTGAGCATGGTCCACCAAGTTGTCTTTTTTGCGACACGAGCGCATAATATTGATATTTAAGTGGGTCGGAAGCTGGTGCCATGGCCCTGTGACTACGCACCATATTCTGCTCCAAGAGCGATCCGTGAGGTGCCTAGGCACATGGGTCGCGCCTCACCCCACAACGCTACACAGGTACTGCCCCTATCCTACACCCCCATAAGCCATTATTGAGGCTATGGATCCGACAAAAGAAAAATAAAGAAAAAAAATAAAAATAAATAATAATAATAAATAAAAAAAAAAAACATAATTAAAAAAAAAAAAATAATAATAAATAGATAAATACATAAAAAATAGTTGAGGGGGGGAGAAAAGAAAAATAATAAAAAACATAAAAATAATAATGAATATAGTGGAGAACGAGGAAAAGAAAGAAATGTGAAAGATAGGGGGAAAGGAGGAAAAGAGGAAAAAAAAAACTGCCCCCACCTCACCCAAAATGCATAATGCCCTTTCAATTGTACCGCACCCCCCATATGTCTATGACTGGTTAACAGCACTGTGGCTACCCCACACGGCCTAACGTATCAGGGTTGTCTGATCTGTCAACCCTCCACAACCCCCACCAGGCTCCACAGAGCCTTTTCGATACCGCCTATGCCCCAGGGCATCCCAATCGGCGGTTCTTTGTACATAGTTCTTCAGACGTGCCTATTTTACTACTAAGTACGTTTATGTTCTCCCCCTTCCTACTCCCTTCCCTTTAGTCAATTGATGCACACTTCCAAAATTGCACCACAACCATATAATACGCTAGTAACAAATTCTCCCAAAACTCTGGGCAGCACGTTTGTAATGCCACATCGGCAAACTCACATTGTCCGGTCAGGACGTAAAGTCCCAGGACGACCTTATATACCATTAATTGCCGCAGCAGCCGATCTCCCACCGCAATGACACTCACCATCTTATCTTTAAATACAAAGGGTCTGAACTTGCCGCATAAGCGCAGACTAGCACTAGAAGAAGCAAAAAAACTTAAAGCTCAAGTTGCCTTTTACCAAGAAACCCATTTCAAATGGGGCAAGCGTCCTAAATTTTGCTCCAATGCATATCCCCATGATTTCCATTCATGTTACAAAAAAAAGAAACGTGGAGACAAAAACTGTAGATATTTGATACTCCAATGCTACATAAACAACGAACCATACACGTTTATCAACATTTATGGACCGCACACCAACCAACTAGAATTTGCGGATAAAATCTTCGCCCTAGCAAACACACACAGATTCAGTACTACTGTTATAGGGGGTGATACAAACGTCCTCCTTGACTGCTCCCTGGATTCCACGTCTACCAGCAGACTAGCTGACGCATCTGCGCGCAAATCGCACAAAAACTCCTCATTGCTCTGTCATCAAATTCTCCAGCACAACTTCCTAGATCCCTGGAGAGTCCTTCACCCCTTGGAAAGGGATTACACCTTTCACTCCCTAGCACACAACACGTACACTAGAATCGATAGATTTCTGATCCCATCCACTCTGATGCAGGCAGTCCAGACGTCATCTATAGGTCTAGTGACCTGGTCAGACCATGCCCCGATAACCCTAACCTTAACCGAAAAATGCTCCACCGTGGGCAAAGGTATATGGAGATTGAATGACTCTCTGCTGCGAGACCCCAAGATTGTAGATCAACTCAAGACCGGCCTTACAGACTACTTCACAACAAATTTAACCCCCGATGTAAGCATGACTACTGTCTGGCTAGCGCACAAGGCGGTAATAAGGGGTCTTCTGATTAGAGCAGGGAGCCACGCTAAAAAACAACGACTTCACGAATACAACGCCCTAATTACTAAGATAACCGAACTCACGCACAAAAATAAAACACACCCTACGCAAACGCTTCGACAAGAACTTTCCATACTGCACACTAAACTTAGAACACTAGAACAAGCCAAGACCACCCACATACTTCAACGCTATAAACACAACTTCTTTATGCAAGGAAATAGAGCAGGTGCAATATTAGCTGCCAGACTTAAAGCTCGCACGGCCCACTCTAGGATAGCGTATATAAACACGGAAACAAAACAGAAACTCACGGACCCACAAAACATAGTTGACGCATTTGCAGATTACTACAGCAAACTTTATAACCTCAACAAAGACCCCACGATCACACCACCATCCGCACAAGATATCCTCAATTTTCTAGCACAAACCGATTTACCAAAGCTCTCGCAAGAAGATATAGCCTCTCTCACCGCACCTTTCACCACCCAAGAATTAGAAACCACAATCAAACAACTCCCTCAACATAAAGCACCTGGCCCGGACGGCTATACTAACTCCTACTACCAGACCTTCTCCTCTGTCCTATCGCCGCACTTATCCACACTCTTCAACCTCTGCTTCTTGCAAGGATCTTTACCCCCAGAAATGCTAAAAGCCCACATCTCCACTCTTCCAAAACCGGGCAAATCCCAAACGCAATGCCAAAATTTCAGACCTATATCTCTATTAAATGTAGATGTCAAACTCTATGCTAAACTCATAGCCAATCGGATGTCTGCCATCCTCCCTGCCTTAATACATAACGATCAGTCGGGCTTTGTCAAAACGAGACAAGGCTCAGATAATACCAGGAAGATCCTGAACATTCTTTCTCAAATACACACTAAAAAGGGACAAGGCCTTCTCCTAGCACTAGATGCAGAGAAGGCCTTTGATAGGCTTAATTGGGACTACATGCAGCATGTTTTACAAGCGTTTGGCTTCCCCACGCCCATGATCTTGGGTATCATGGCGTTATACAATGCCCCAATGGCGCAGGTCTCCAATGCAGGCTTCCTCTCTGCCCCATTTAGCATAACCAACGGAACAAGGCAGGGGTGTCCCCTGTCCCCATTGCTGTTTGTCTTATCCCTAGAACCGCTAGCACATATTATTAGACGCCACTCTGGCATCAAAGGCATTATGGTAGGTAAGTCTGAACATAAACTATCCTTGTTTGCGGATGACATTCTGTTAACATTAAGCGACATACCTTCATCCTTGCCTACTTTGATGTTACTTCTAAAGCAATATGGCAACCTTACATACTACAAATTAAATCAAGCGAAAACTCAAGCACTACCCATAGGCCTTCCTAAAGTTCTCACGCAGACCCTTACCAACACATATAATCTTGATTGGAAATCAGACTACATCACCTACCTAGGGGTCAAAATCGCATCCACAACTGAGCAATTATTCCATTATAATTACAAACCACTCCTGAACCTTTGCAAATCTGAATGCCTGCGATGGAAACCAGTAAAATTGTCGTGGCTTGGCAGAGTCAACACTGTAAAAATGGTCCTCCTCCCCAAACTGCTGTACGTTTTCCGCCTCTACACCTGCGGGCCCCACCAATGTTTTTTAAATCACTCCACAGAGTGCTGTCCTCCTACATATGGGACACTCGTAAACCCAGAATCTCTCAACGCTTCCTCCAGAACCACCAAAGAGATGGGGGAGTGGGTTTACCAGACATATATGCCTATTACAAAGCGGCCATCCTGGAAGCAGCAGTGAAGTTACACGCTGCAAAAGGGGTCTACCAATGGGTCGATATGGAAATATCCCAACTCGCCGGCACGTCATTAGTAAACATGCTCTGGACACCAAAGGCACTACGCCCCAAGAACACACCATTCTTCCCCACTACCTCTCTAACCTTATACCACTGGGACATGATACGCCAAAAACAGAACCTACCACACAAATATCACCCACGCTCCCCACTGACAGCCCTAAAAGCGGTTTCACCCTTACTCTCGCTAAACTCATGGGTCAAACTAGGAATAACCACACTGAACCAAGTCCTTCATCTAAACCGC
This sequence comes from Pelobates fuscus, assembly GCF_036172605.1. Taxonomy (NCBI): domain Eukaryota; kingdom Metazoa; phylum Chordata; class Amphibia; order Anura; family Pelobatidae; genus Pelobates; species Pelobates fuscus. The sequence continues at coordinate 210,969,510 of NC_086318.1, read as the reverse complement.
ATCAAACCCTTTTCAGAACTGCAGAGGGAATTTCACCTACCTAACTCCTCAGTGTTTCTATATTTGCAACTCAAAAGCATCATACCCTCCCATGTCACGACAGATGCCACAGTACACAACCCAAACTTACCAGACCTAGAGGCTCTATATGACAGGTGCTGGCTAGCCCCGACCAAACCTAAATCCCTGACCTCTTGTTATAGATCACTTCTACGAACTTCACCATCCCCACCCCCCTCATTTGTGACACAGTGGCTAGCTGAATGCCCGTCATCTTCTCACATGGAAATACTAGCATCCCTAACTGCACTTAAAGGACTAACACAGTGCTACTCCCACATCGAAGCACATAAAAAACTAGTGTATAGGTGGTACCTAACACCCCAGAGGCTACATAAAATGTACAAGACTGTCCCCCAACACTGCTGGAGATGTGGAACGGACAGCGGGACGGTGACCCACATTTGGTGGACATGCCCACGCATCCGACCGCTATGGCAGGAGGCACAGAATATTATGCAAGCCATTGGCATTACTAAGCCATCCCTGGACCTACACACGAGCATATTTTTAACGTACCCCAAATCTACACCAAAACAAGTTAAGTCTATCGCAGCACTCATAGCGCTAGCAGTGAGAAATCTAATCGCAAACCACTGGAAAACGCCACAATGCCCTCCTAAAGCCCACCTGATGGCCAAAATACATCAATACTATACCCATGAATGCTTAACAACCCAAACAGCAGAACACAAGACACATCTCTTAGCATCCTGGGCAACGTGGGTCACGTACTGGGAAGGGAAACCTACAAATCCACCCACCTCGTCCCTCCACAGTACTGCCCTTGAAAACCCATCGCCCTCAGAATCTGATTCAGATGATGTAATTAATACAGAGATCTAGGAAGGGATTATAATATTATGTCTACCACCCGAAGTTTGTAAACCCACCTCCGTGTCTCGCTATTTGTGGACCCACCACTTGTACACTGGTACATTGCAGAACCATCCCCTTCCTTTAAAGCTCCCGGTGCGACCCTGGGCTTATAATCTAATAGAAACATATCAAAGAGCCTCCAACTTCCACGCACGACCCCCCTATGAGACGCCCCCCAAACATACCAATGTCCACGAGCGACACGGAGATCTGGTAAAGGGGGTATCAAGGAACAATTTAAGATGCGGTCACAGCACTGAGCCAGTGCAAAATGTTGTATAGATAAAAAACAAAACAAAAAAAACAACAAAGGTATCATAACAACGAGATGCTTCACTTGAGGTTGTCAAAGACTACACGATACCCCCTGCAGGCTCCACAAGACGCAAACTATCCTGCATGGAAACACACCGAGCCCCCTGCCCACGAAACATAGCTTGACCCCTGCACCCACTCTAACGCACACCAGCTGGTAACCAAACAAGAGCCAAGCCTGTGTGACATTATCACGCATAGACACTGAGAACATAAACTATACACTGAAATGCGGCCTGACTCAAGTCATATCCTAGGTACCATAGGCGATACAACCATGGCCTCACATTGGGTGAAACATTGTATAAAGCATACCCCGAGTATTTGGTATTTTGTTCTATATGTTCAGTCTTATGCAATTTGTAATGAAAATACGTTGTCGAATGGCACTGCATGTTGTGATGCATCTTTGTAATGCTGGATACCCTTCCCCCACTCCCTCCTTTTCTTTCTGTACCCCACTGTCAGGATCGGGACAGGGATCCAACACGCAGAGTACAAACAGTAGCCAGATACGTATACCGGACCTTAGAATGGCCGGACTAACGTAAGTAGTACAGTATAGACTGGTCAAAGACAAGCCGAGGTCGAGGGTAACAGAAGACAGGTAAGCGAGAGACAAGCCGAATTAAGGGTAACAGTGATAAGCAGAGTAAGGTAAACAAGCCGGGTCAAAACCAAAAGGGATAATAGAATACACAAGCACTGAGTGACTAGAACAAGCTAGAACCACGACAGGGCAATGAGCTAATGAAAGAAGCTCTGTTAAATACCCTGTTCAGAGCAGTAACTACGCCTCCAAGGCGTCCTGATTGGTCCTGCAGCAATTGAGTGACAGGTCGTTCCGGAGGAGTGTCCTGATGACAACTTCCTGCCTAGATGCTGTAAAAGGCAGTCACTCCCTCGCGGCCGGCCTTGCATGACCGGATAGACCGTGGGGAAGGGAGCCATCAGGCCGTCTGGATGGAGGAACAGCTAAGTCTCTACCTCTTTCGGAGGTAGAGACCACAGGTACCCTGACAGTACCCCCCCTCTCAGATACGCCCACCGGGCGGAATACACCAGGGCGAGAAGGGAATCGAGAGTGAAACGCCCTGCGGAGACGGGGAGCATGCACCTCCTCCTGAGGTACCCAACTTCTCTCCTCAGGACCATAACCCTTCCAATCGACCAGATATTGCAGTTTCCCCCGGGAGATTCGAGAATCGACGATGGAATTGACCTCATACTCCTCCTGACCCTCCACCTGAACTGAGCGGTGAGGGGCGATCGTGGAGGAGAACCTGTTACATATTAATGGTTTTAGCAAGGAAACATGAAATGAATTAGGAATGCGTAAGGCATTAGGCAACGCTAAACGATACGCAACTGGGTTAATTTGAGACAGTACCCTGTAAGGTCCAATATATCGAGGAGCAAACTTCATGGACGGCACTTTTAACCGAATGTTTCTAGTACTTAACCATACTCTATCGCCTGGAACAAACACCGGTGCTGCCCTTCTACGTTTGTCAGCGTGTTTTTTAACCAGCGTAGAATTGTGCAGAAGGATTTGTCGAGTTTGATCCCACAACTTTCTTAAATTGGCAACATGAACATCCACCGACGGTATCCCTTGAGAAGAAGACTCCGAAGGAAGGATGGAAGGATGAAAGCCATAATTCAAGAAAAAAGGGCTAGAATGCGTAGAATCACAAATTAGATTGTTATGTGCAAACTCCGCCCAAGGAATCAAACCGACCCAATCGTCCTGGTGTTCTGAAACGAAACAACGTAAATATTGTTCAACTTTTTGGTTAGTGCGTTCAGCAGCTCCATTGGACTGAGGATGATAGGCAGAGGAGAAATTCAATTTGATGCCTAGTTGGGAGCAGAATGATCTCCAAAAACGGGAAACAAATTGGGAGCCTCTGTCAGAGACAATCTGGGAAGGTATCCCATGCAAACGGAAAATCTCCCTGGCGAATATCTCCGCTAATTCGGGCGAAGATGGGAGTTTAGGTAAGGGAATGAAGTGAGCCATTTTAGTAAATCTGTCTACCACAGTGAGGATGACAGTCTGCTTTTTAGAGATAGGCAAAACAACAATGAAGTCCATTGCCAGGCAGGACCAAGGCTTTTCAGGAACCTCTAAAGGGTGCAGAAATCCGCATGGAAGCGAATGGGGTAGCTTGGTCTTGGTACAAACTTCACATGCCCCGATGAATTCTTTAATATCCTTGCGTAAGTCAGGCCACCAAAAATCTTTAGAGACCAGCGCATAAGTCTTGCGGATGCCAGGATGCCCAGCCACCTTGCTGTTATGGAGACAGCGTAGCACCTCCAGTTGGAGAGCGGCAGGAACGAAGTGTCGATCCCCAGGGGTCTGTTTGGGTGCCAAATGCTGAAACTTCATGATCTCAGAAAGCAATGGAGAGTGAATCCTGAGATTCGTGTTCGCGATGATATTCCCCTTAGGAACTATGGAGGACAGAAGTGGTTCAGTTATAGTGGATGGTTCATATTGACGAGACAATGCATCGGCTTTAGAGTTCTTAGAACCAGGTCTATACGTAAGTACATAATTAAAGTGAGTGAGGAACAAGGCCCAGCGAGCCTGCCTGGCGGACAAGCGCTTCGCCTCCCCAATATAAGACAAGTTCTTATGATCCGTTAGAATAGTAACAGGGTGTAGTGTCCCTTCCAGTAAATGTCTCCACTCCTTTAAAGCTTTAATGACCGCTAACAGTTCCCTCTCCCCGATGTCATATCTGCTCTCAGGCCCAGAAATTTTTTTAGAGAAGAAACCACAAGGGTGTAACGGTTTATCCACCCCTAACCTTTGAGACAGAACAGCCCCAACTCCTGTCTCAGAAGCATCGACCTCGAGCAAGAAAGGCAGAGTCGTATCAGGATGAACTAGAATGGGAGCTGAGGCAAAAAGTTCCTTGAGAGTCTTAAAAGCACCAAGAGCTTCCTCAGACCAGAACTTAGTGTCAGCCCCTTGTTTGGTCATATTGGTAATAGGCGCAATGATAGAGGAGTAACCCTTAATGAAGCGCCTATAGTAGTTGGAAAAACCAATAAACCTTTGGATAGCCTTGAGTCCTTTGGGCAAAGGCCAGTCTAAAATAGATTGGAGTTTACCAGGATCCATTTTAAAACCTTCCCCAGAAATCACGTACCCAAGAAAGTCTACCTGAGACTGATCAAAACTGCACTTCTCCAATTTGCAGTATAGGCCATGTTGCAGAAGTTTGTGTAACACCTTTCTGACCTGTCTATGGTGAGTCTCAATCTCCTTAGAGTGTATTAGTATGTCGTCCAGGTAAACAATGACACAATCATGCTGAAACTCCCTAAGTACCTCATTAATCAAATCTTGAAATACTGCAGGAGCATTGCATAGTCCAAATGGCATAACAGTGTATTCGTAATGACCATACCGGGTATTGAATGCCGTCATCCACTCGTGACCTTGCTGGATTCTCACCAAATTGTAAGCCCCTCTGAGATCTAACTTGGTGAAGATTTTGGATCCCTTAAGACGATCAAATAACTCGGTAATCAGTGGGATAGGATAGGCATTTCTGACAGTTATTTTATTCAAGCCTCGGTAATCGATACAAGGTCTCAGCGTGCCATCCTTCTTCTTAATGAAAAAGAACCCCGCCCCGGCCGGAGAAGAAGACCTCCTGATAAATCCCTTTTCTAAATTCTCCTGAATATACTCCTCTAGAACCGAGTTTTCCTGAACAGACAAAGGATATACATGGCCCCTCGGAGGCATAGTCCCGGGTAGAAGCTTAATTTTACAGTCAAATGACCTGTGTGGCGGCAAAGAATCGGCATTCTTCTTGTCAAACACTGCACTTAAGTCTAGGTAAAGGTCTGGTATTTGTCTCTCTGTGGACTGAGTAGGATTCTCCTGTATGTTAATATTAGCTAATGGAGAAACCTTGCACAAACACCGATCCTGGCAGCCCTGGCCCCACGAGAGTATCTCCCCTAACTCCCAATCGATAATAGGGTTATGTTCTTTCAACCATGGGTACCCCAGAACTATGGGAACGGAAGGAGACGAAATGAGCAGAAGAGATAAATTCTCCACGTGTAGGATACCAACATTTAACTCAATGGGTATGGTCTCACGAAAGATAACAGGGTCTAGTAGTGGTCTACCATCTATGGCCTCAACGGCCAAGGGTGTCTCCCTTAGCTGAGATGGGAAATTGTTTTTACTAGCAAAGGCTTGGTCGATAAAATTCTCAGCAGCACCGGAATCTATCAAAGCCATAGCCCTTACTACTTCCCTCCCGCAAGTTAAGGAAACTGGTAGCAGAAGCCTGTGATCTTTATAATTAGGAGTAGAGGACAAAATAGAAACACCCAAGGCCTGTCCTCTAGAGAGTCTTAGGTGCGAGCGTTTCCCGGGCGGTTAGAACAGTTTGAGAGTAAATGACCCTTAGCTCCACAATACATACACAAACCCTCTCTTCTCCTGTACTGTCTTTCCTCCTCAGAGAGGCGGGTATACCCTATCTGCATAGGTTCAGGAAGCAAAGATACCGTGGAGTCAGGACTTGGAAAAGCGGGGGCTAACCTAAAAGAAGGTCTCCGGTTCCTCTCTCGAGTGTTCTGTCTCTCTCTTAAACGTTCATCTATACGAGAGATGAACGAAATTAAATCCTCTAAATTCTCAGGGAGTTCTCTGGTAGCAACCTCATCAAGGATTACTTCAGATAAGCCATTCAAAAATACATCCATATACGCCTGCTCATTCCACTTGACTTCTGACGCCAGAGACCTGAACTCTAGTGCATAATCCACCAGTGTTTGGTTCTCCTGTTTCAGACGCAACAGTAATCTGGCTGCATTAACCTTTCTACCTGGAGGGTCAAATGTTCTTCTAAAAGCAGTTACAAAGGCGTTATAGTTATAAACTAATGGGTTATTGTTCTCCCATAATGGGTTGGCCCATCTCAGAGCTTTCTCAATAAGTAGGGTGATAATAAATCCTACCTTTGCCCTATCTGTAGGATAAGAGCGAGGTTGCAATTCAAGGTGGATACTAATTTGGTTTAAGAAACCACGACACTTCTCAGGAGCCCCACCATAGCGTACTGGGGGGGTAATGCGAGAAGAAGCACCCACTGTGGCTACCTCTAGACCTGAACCGACAGGAGAAACAGGGGTATTACGTATCTCCTCTGGTGGGTTATTGGCACGAAATAATAGAGCCTGTAGCGCAAGCGCCATCTGATCCATTCTGTGATCCATGGCTTCAAACCTAGGATCAGGAGAAGCCAGCTGACTGTTTGTACTTGCAGGATCCATTGGCCCTGTCGTAATGTCAGGATTGGGACAGGGATCCAACACGCAGAGTACAAACAGTAGCCAGATACGTATACCGGACCTTAGAATGGCCGGACTAACGTAAGTAGTACAGTATAGAATGGTCAAAGACAAGCCGAGGTCGAGGGTAACAGAAGACAGGTAAGCGAGAGACAAGCCGAATTAAGGGTAACAGAGATAAGCAGAGTAAGGTAAACAAGCCGGGTCAAAACCAAAAGGGATAATAGAATACACAAGCACTGAGTGACTAGAACAAGCTAGAACCACGACAGGGCAATGAGCTAATGAAAGAAGCTCTGTTAAATACCCTGTTCAGAGCAGTAACCACGCCTCCAAGGCGTCCTGATTGGTCCTGCAGCAATTGAGTGACAGGTCGTTCCAGAGGAGTGTCCTGATGACAACTTCCTGCCTAGATGCTGTAAAAGGCAGTCACTCCCTCGCGGCCGGCCTTGCATGACCGGATAGACCGTGGGGAAGGGAGCCATCAGGCCGTCTGGATGGAGGAACAGCTAAGTCTCTACCTCTTTCGGAGGTAGAGACCACAGGTACCCTGACACCCACCCCTTCCCCATAAAATAATCTGTCAATAAACCTTTGAATTATAAAAAAAAAAACACTCAATCAACACACCACTCACAGAAATAGAGCTTAGGCATAGGGCCCCAAACAACCTTAAACCAACTCTGTCTATACATGATTGTGGGGTACTGCTGCATGCCCTGGCAATTGTGTATACGCAAGTGCCAACCTAAAGGGGTTATCATAAGATGTGGAGTTAAATATTTAAATTAAATAAGTCTAAACAGTACATTTTTAAACATAAATGTACGCAAAAACATCTTTTATAAGAAAATGTTTTTCTCTAATACACAAATTAAAAGCTATTTCATACCATTTGCCAACTAATGGCATAAATATTACTTTAGTTTTATGTGAATTCATATTCTAAATAAATATGTAAAAATAGCATTGTAATTATGTTCTCTGGTTCACCATAATTAAATAGTGGTTTGTGAACAAACACAAGGAAGAATAAACATGATGAACTGGGGATTGATCATTTACATTTCTGTATACATCATTAGCAATCTCATCAGACCATGTGTGTGCAAATCATAAAATATGCCATACTTGATTCAACAAAGTAATTACTCATCTCATGTTCTGAACTAAGTTCACAAACAATACAAATGAGAACAATAAATATATATATTATACTGTGTGTATATATATATAAATATTTATATATGTATACACACACAGTAACGGGAAAAAGAAAACCTGTCTTAAAATTAGGTAAATGCAACCTCAGATGAACAACAACACATGATATATTCTAAGGTTTCATGATTTATTTAACAAAATTTATTGAAAAAAAAGTCAAATGGAGAAACCTTGCATAAAAAAACTAAACTAAATACACCGTAACTGCTAACATAGGAATTAGGGAGCTAAGTAGCAAACAGCTGCTTCTAATTGAATGCCCTTGATTAATTAATCCTCAGCAAGTGTGTTGGATTGGGACTGATAGTGTTACCATAAGTGGAAGAGGGGGTGGAGTGCGAGATGGGTTTTTGTTTTTTGAGTGGGATAGGTACAGCTACATTTAGAGACTCAAACTTCTCCAGTCTGTCATTTACTGTATTGATGGATGAGATAATGGTATTATGGTATGCATCTCAGCCAAATTATCAGTGTCTCTAGCTTTGGAAGTAACATGTATTTTTATAGTTTATATCTTAATGTGTATTTTTCTGTAGAGAGGTGCATACCAAGTAATATGTCCAATACATCACTCATTCACTTTGTTGTGATTTTTATTTTGCTCAAGTCCAGTATTATATTGTGTGACTTCCTATACTTTCAAAGGTGTATTTAAATTCAAGGCAATATAATTTGTTCATTTGTGAAAACACTCAAACTAGAAGAATCCGTGAGGCCTTTCATTATGGTGTAATCCATCTGACAGAATTCTGTAATTCCTCCCTACTGTGGGAATATAGTCATATGTAGAATATGGTTTTGCCTAGAATGTTTACGCAATATTAACTTGTGGGTTTGAATCTCTCGTTCTTTTTTATAGAATTTGTAATACAAACATTTTAGGTCTGCATGAAATTCACTTCCTGGAGTACTTTTAATTACATTTAGTTTGCCTCGGTTTCATATTAATGGATAATGACTCTGCCCTGTAGGCAATTCCCCCTTCTGCCAAATGTAATCATTCCAATTAAATTGATTTATACAAAGAAATAAGGGACCAACAGCAAAGTATTTTATACAGATACTCTCTCACCATAGCTTTCTGTTTAATAATATCATTAATAATAGTACAACACAATTCAGATAATGACTAAACAAATGTTATTTCATGCAATTTATTAATAGGTTATAACTTGAGAAATATTTGAGAGTTTTATAACGACAAAATAGTAAATGAATAGTATAAAGAGAATAAGGCAGTACGAGTATACACAATGTGAGAGAAAAAAACGGGTCGCAAAAGTATTCTGAGAACGGACAGCAGCTGAAATAGCCTGCCCTTCGGTGGGTCCCCACTCAGAACTCAAGCTGGTTTTAGCTCATCTTGTGCCATTACAGAGAGAACATATTTGAAGCATATCAGACTGGTCCCACCCATACGGGCAGTCCAGATCCAAAATGCCAGCAAGTTCTCTCTGCACGAGAGATACAGCAACCCCAGACGATCGTTCCAGCCTTGTTAGGCATCATCAGTAAGGCATAGCTGATATCTCTCTAGGCACCGTGAGCAAGGGGTCCACGTCTGGATTAACCTTTAAACTTATGGAGAGAAAAAAACGGTTCGCAAAAGTATTCTGAGAACGGACAGCAGCTGAAATAGCCCTCCCTTCGGTGGGTCCCCGCTCAGAACTCAAGCTGGTTTTAGCTCATCTTGTGCCATTACAGAGAGAACATATCTGAAGCATATCAGACTGGTCCCACCCATACGGGCAGTCCAGATCCGAAATGCCAGCAAGTTCTCTCTGCACGAGAGATACAGCAACCCCAGACGATCGTTTCAGCCTTGTTAGGCATCATCAGTGAGGCATAGCTGATATCTCTCTAGGCACCGTGAGCTCACGGTGCCTAGAGAGATATCAGCTATGCCTCACTGATGATGCCTAACAAGGCTGAAACGATCGTCTGGGGTTGCTGTATCTCTCGTGCAGAGAGAGCCGGCCTGTATTTTGGATCTGTTCTGCCCTTCTGGGTGGAATCAGTCTAAGCTGCATGGTCTGGTTTTCTTTGTAATGGCACAAGATGAGCTAAAACCAGCTTGAGAACTGAGCGGGGATCCACCGAAGGGCAGGCTAATTGAGCTGTTGTCCGTCCTCAGCACTCTCTTGCGACTTGATTTTTTGCTCTCCTTAAGCTTAAAGGGTAATCCAGACGTGGACCCCTTGCTCACGGTGCCTAGAGAGATATCAGCTATGCCTCACTGATGATGCCTAACAAGGCAATCGTCTGGGGTTGCTGTATCTCTCGTGCAGAGAGAGCCGGCCTGTATTTTGGATCTGTTCTGCCCTTTTGGGTGGAATCAGTCTAAGATGCATGGTCTGGTTTTCTTTGTAATGGTACAAGATGAGCTAAAACCAGCTTGAGAACTGAGAGGAAGGGCAGGCTAATTGAGCTGTTGTCCGTCCTCAGCACTCTCTTGCGACTTGATTTTTTGCTCTACACAATGTGACACTGGAAAAAGTAGGTATTTATATTTAGCAATTGGGAGGGGCAATGCACTTGGATACTCTCTGTATTAAAAACAGCGATCTGTCATGTCAATGCACGAAACACGTCAATTTATTCTGTAAACTGAAATACCTTGTTCAGAGCTCAGTTATGTTCCAATGTCTTTCTAAATATCTCATCTATCAGCCAACACTAAAACTTTGTATTCATCATTACAACACAAAAAGAAACAGGTGACTATTACATATTTATTTCTTTTAACCCATTTCTATGCTTTTATTACAAAAGGGAAGTTTATAATGTGTGTTTCAGATTCAGAAGAATTGATAATCTATTCAATGATCTATCTAAGCATGATAAAACAATTAGAAGAAAATGGCCAGCTACTGTTGCATCAAGCCCACTAGTTGACTCTCACTCCCTCAATTGCCAATTGTCTTTTTGTTTTAATTTTTTTTTGTCAATCACTTTTTAATTAGGCAATTTCGGTACATACATCTTGTGTATAATAGTGACAAAAAGTAACAAAAAGTTAGCATTTAGTAATTATAAAAAAAAACAAGTCTGAAATTGTATTTACAGGCTTAGATAATTGCCCCCCCTCCCCTATTATTAGGGTGAGGGGAATAGGTAGGGTATTTGTATTTGGGGGGGAGTGACTAGGGGCTTGGGGACCCCTAGTCTCTTTATTATTTGTGGATCCCACCCGCCGGTCATGGGTGGGGACCTGGGAAGGGACATTAGGTCCCCCCCATTATGTATTTAATTAGGGTCCCCACCCACCTCTTATGGATGGGGACCAGGGGAGACATTAGGTCCCCCCCATTATTTATTTATTTAGGCTCCCCACCCATGAGAGGCAGGTGGGGTCCCAATAAAGAAATAATGGGGGCGACCTAATTAGGGTCCCCACGCACCGTTAATGGGTGGGGACCTGGGGAGGACATTAGCCCCCCCATTATTTATTTATTTAGGGTCCCCATCTGCCGCTCTTGGGTGGGGACCAGGGGGGACATTAGGTCCCCCGTTTATATTAATAGCTCCCACTGGCAGGTCACGAGTGAGGGTGCGAGGGGGCACTATGTCCCCCCATTTTAGTTATTTGTGTTCCCCTCCATGGGGGAATGAGGGGACCGGGGCCAGTCACCAGCTGCCCAGTCACCAGTAGATTTAAATGAAAGTGGATGCTCGCTGCTTAGGTGGCATGCCGCAATTAGGGGCATGCAGGAGGATTTAACCTCCCTTTTATCAATATGGGGGTCATAGTGACCCCCATACTGATTTATATTTAGTTTTAGTGGCTGCTCGCTGTCATTTAAAACTGGATATATATGTATCCTGTATTACAAGGAGGGTGCTGGTAGTGCTGCCGGCTCCCTCCTTGCTTTTTATTTGTGCATGCGCAGTGCTGTTTTCATCCTAATGGACAAAAACAGTTTTTTTTAAATTAATTTAGTTTGAAAACGAATTGTTTGCAGACAAAATTCGGGATTGACGATTTACATTTTTATTTAGTACGAAATCATTCGTACGAAACAAAAATGTTACTGTTGCACATGTCTAGAAAATAGCTCATTCAGTAAAAAAACATGTTTTAGATACATAAATGAGAAAAAGGAAATAAAACAAGGTTTAGTTAGATTAAAATCAAAAGAAGGAAGGTATGTAGAAGTGGAAAAAGGTCTAAGTTAAAATGAATATTTTTGTTCAGTATTTACAGATGAAAATGAAGGAAAAGTAAAGAAAAATAAGTCAATGGGGCCTGATGGAATACACCCAAAGTTATTAAAAGAGCTTAGTGATGTATTAGCAAAACCATTAACAGATTTATTTAACCAATCATTGTTAACAGGAGTAGTCCCAGAAGATTGGAAGTTAGCGAATGTTGTGCCCATTCATAAGGTAGTAGGGAGGAGTCGGGCAACTATAGGCCAGTAAGCTTTACTTCAGTAGTGGGGAAAGTAATGGAAACCATTGCTTACCTAGATTTCAGTAAGGCTTTTGACACTGTTGCACATAGAAGGCTTATCAAATCAATAAACTGCAATCTTTAAGTTTGGATTCCAATATTGTTGAATGGTTAAGGCAGTGGCTCATTGACAGGCAACATAAGGTTGGAGTCAATGGAGTATATTCGAAGCATGGGCTTGTCACCAGTGGGGTACCTCAGGGATCTGTACTTGGACCCATTCTCTTTAATATTTTTATTAGTGATTGCAGAAGGTCTTGATATTAAGGTATGTCTTTTAGCTGATGATACTACAATTTGCAACAGGGTTGATGTTCCAGGAGGGATAAGCCAAATGGCTAATGATTTAGGAAAACTAGAAACATGGTCAGAATTGTGACAGCTAACATTTAACGTGGATAAGTGCAAGATAATGCATCTTGGATGTAAAAGCCCAAGGGCAGAGTACAGAATATTTGATAGAGTCCTAACTTCAACATCTGAGGAAAGGGATTTAGGGGTAATTATTTCAGATGACCTAAAGGTAGGCAGATGTATTACGAAACCAGCAGGAAATGCTAGCAGAATGCTTGGTTTTATAGGGAGAGGTATTAGGAGTAGAAAGAGGGAAGTTCTCATGCCATTGTACAGAACACTGGTGAGACCTCACTAGGAGCATTGTACGCAGTACTGGAGACCGTATCTTCAGAAGGATATTGATACTTTAGAGAGAGTTCAGAGAAGGGCTACTAAACTGGTACATGGATTGCAGGATAAAACTTACCAGGAAAGGTTAAGGAAAGACGAGACAGGGGGGATATGATAGAAACATTTAAATACATAAAGGGAATCAGCACAGTAAAGGAGGAGACCATATTTAAAAGAGGAAAAACTACCACAACAAGAGGACATAGTCTTAAATTAGAGGGGCAAAGGTTTAAAAATAATATCAGTTTTAAATATTTTTATTGGTATCATGTCATAAGCGTGGGTTACCATTGCATTCAATCATTACGTTCGGTTGCCTGCGCAGAGGCATGTTTCTCTTTGCGTCAATCTGTATATGCAGTTGCCTGCGCAGAGGCGTTTACTCATTACATCCATCACAACATACAGTTGCCTACGCAGAGGCTTTTTACTCATTACATCAAACACAACATTTAGTTGCCTGCGCTGAGGCTTCGTTTTCATAACTTTGTACATAACGCTTTGCTACCTGCACTGAGGCATGGTTCTCCTTACGTCTGGTGTAGCGTTTGGTTGCCCGCTCGGGGGCTGTTTTTGCATCTTTATCATCTGTCATAGTGCGTGTGTTGCCTTGAGTTTGGTTCGTGTGTGTGTGTAGTTCGATGAGTGTGGGCGTGTTCCTGTGTGTGTTTTGGGTTTTGTCGCGTGTTGTAGCGCTGTGTGTCGTATCTACAGAGGTGGCCGCCTGCCTTATGTGCGGTTGGAGCGTTTTGAAGGCAGTGTGTGGTTGTGTATTGTATGGGTGCGTGGTGTGAGCGGGGCTTGTTGCGGTCCTATGGGCAGCACTGTATCCAGTGTTCCAGGTGGGTTCATGCCCTTGGGTTGTCGCTATGTAGTTCCTCTGGTCTGGGCGTGTCTCATTCTTTGGTCATGTTGTCGCTTTTACCTAACTGGTTGTTCAGCTAATGCGCGGGTCAGGATTTAGTTTTTCATTTGATGTGTGGGATGGGGGGGTCGTTGTCGCGGCCCGTGTCTCCTGTGTTCGAGTCTGTGGTGTGGGAGCAATTATATTACTTTGTCACGTCTTGGTCATACCGTGTTTGTTCGTCGTAAGCTCTCGGAATGTACTCCGGTGTTTGTGTTGTGTGGGTTAAGTTTGTCATGCGTGTATCATTTTGGCCTGTGGTTGGTTGTGGTCGCGGTGTGCTTCCCCTGCACTTCATATGGTGGTGTAACTTTCTCTCGTGTCCGAAGTCAAATTTTGAGTATGTTAGTGTGTGTGGATGTGTCATGGATGGGTGGGTGAGGGGAGGGTTGGTGGCCTGTTTTCTGTTTTCCAGTCCCCCGTCGCCGCCCCGTTCCGTTCAGCCCCCGGGCTCCCCGGACTCCCGCTCGAGCCCGTCTCCCTCTCGCTCGTTCCTCTCAGGGGTGTTTGCTGCGAGGCGGCTTTGGAAGGGATCCGACGCGGTGTGGCGTAGCCAGTGAAACCAGCGTTGAGTGTAGCGATCTCTTTGTCGCGTGGTGTCGGCTTTCAGGTCCTCAAATTTTCGCGTCGCTTCCACCTCTTCTATCCAGCGACTCAGTGGGGGTGTAGTAGTTTGCTTCCAGTAGATGGGGATGGTCGCTTTGGCTGCATTGAGTAGTCTGGGAATAATGGATCTGATGTATGTCTGTGTCGGCATGGTGGTTTTGTGTAGAAGGAAGGCGGCTGGGGTCTCAGGCAGTAATTAATCCGTTACTTCATGTATAGTTTTCCGGACCGTCTCCCAGTATGGGTGGATCTTGGGGCATGTCCACCAGATGTGTGTGAACGTCCCCACTGCCCCCTCGCATCTCCAGCAGGTGTCTGGTATCTCCGGGTTTCTTGCATGGAGCGTTGTTGGTGTCAAGTACCACCTGGTGAAGAGTTTGTAGGAGTTCTCCTGTAGGCGTGGTGAGCCTGGCGTTTTCTGTATCAAGGTGATGAGGGTGTTCCATTCCGCCTCTGTCATGGGTTCTTCTAGTTCCTCCTCCCACTGTCTGATGCACGGGGGTGCTAGTATATATCTGCTCGTGATTAGGAGCGTATAGATTTGTGATATGGCGCGCGGCGGCTCTTTGCCTTGCATACAGATGTGTTCAAACGTTGTTAGGTCTCTCAGGAGAGATGGTTTTTGAGGGATGGATCGGGCGTATCGTGTCATTTGTGCCCTCTGGAGTGTGTGCGCAAATGTATGCGGTCTATCCGGGAATAGTTCGTTCAGCGGTCGGATGTCGAAGGGGTTCCGAAGGACATCCTTCATGCGGATGATTGGCTTGTGCCCTATTGGGTATGGGGTTGGGCTCATGTCCCCTGCCGGGAAATCTGGGTTGCCTTTCAAGGGGAGGAGTGGGCCTGGGTCCGTCGTTAGGTATTGCCTTGTGCCTTGTCCGTGCCAGACTCGCATGGTGGCCGCCACAAATGGGTTGTTGATGTGTTTATGTTTGTATGCTTCTTTCGGGATCCAAGGTAGTGTTCTGAGGTCGCAGTTGGTCGTGTCTGACTCTAGTTGGGTCCATGGTTTCGTGCCGCTGGCCACAGTCCAACTGATGATTCTCGTGAGGTGTGCCGCGTGATAGTACTTTTCAAAGTCTGGCAGTGCCAGTCCCCCGCGGAGTTTGGGGAGGATTAGTTGGGCGTGCGCTACCCGGGGAGACTTGCCCTTCCATATGAATTTACGGACTTCCGTTTTCAGAGTCTTGAAGAAGGTTGGTGGGGCTGTTATCGGGACTGTTTGAAATATGAATAGTAGTTTGGGAAGCAGCGTCATTTTGACCGCATTTACCCTTCCTAGCCATGATATGTAGTTGGAGTTCCATTTGTGCAGTTCCTCCGTTGCCTTTTTTAGCATGGGGAGGTAATTGTGTGTGTATAGGTCTGCTGGGTTGGGCATGAGCCAGACCCCCAGGTATCTCATCCGGTGGTCACACCAGCGATATGGGTGTTGTCTCCGGATCGTGGCACTCAGTGCGTGGTTGATGTTTAAATTTAAGATCTCCGACTTTGAGTCGTTGATTTGGAGGTTCGATAGTCGGCCGTATTGTTCAAATTCCCCCTGTATGGCCCGGAGGGAGGTCTCCGGGTTCGTGACCACGAACAGGAGGTCGTCCGCGTAGGCCAGGATTTTATGGTGCGAGTGTCCAATCCTCATTCCTTGTATATCTGTGTTCTGTCGGATCCTATTGAGGAAGGGCTCCAGTGTCATTGCAAACAATAAGGGCGAGAGTGGGCAGCCTTGCCTGGTCCCGTTGAGGATGTGGAACGGGTCTGATAATGCGCCATTTATCCTGATCCTTGCCGTCGGGTGAGTGTAGAGTGCCGTCACCCAGGTGAGGTATCTTGCCCCTATGCCAAATTGTCGTAGGGTGGCGAACATCATGTCCCAGTCTACCCTGTCGAACGCTTTTTCCGCGTCAGTTGACAGGAGTAGCACTGGCGTCCGTTGTGTTTTGACGTGGGCTATGATGTTCAGGGCTCTGATGGTGTTGTCCCGTACTTCTCTACCTGGGATGAAACCCGTTTGGTCTGGGTGGATTGATTCGGGGAGCAGTGGCGCCAGCCGGGTTGCGAGGATACTAGCGAGAAGCTTAAGGTCCGTGTTAAGTACTGATATCGGGCGATAACTGGGGCACAGTGTTGGGTCCTTCCCCTCTTTCGGGAGCAGGGTAATGTTGGCCGAAGTGAATTGGGCCGTCGGTAAGGCCCCATCTTGGATGGAATTTAGTGCCTTCAGGAGCTTCGGTGTCGTGTCTAGTGTAAATGTTTTGTAATACTGGAGGGGGAGGCCATCTGGTCCTGGTGCTCTGCCGGTTTTCGCTCTCTTGATGGCATACGCTATGTCTTCTGGCGTTATGGGTGCTTCCAGCGCTTCTCGTGCTGCGTCACCTATGTCAGGCACGTTTGCGGAGTTCAAGTAGTCTCGAATGTTTTCAGTTATGCTCGCTCGCGTAGTTCCTGGGGCAGTTCGGCGGAGGTTATACAGGTTCTGGTAGTATGCTCGGAACGCTGTGGATATGTGGTCTGGTCGGTGTCTGAGTTGCTGTCTTGTGTCCTTGATTTTCGGAATGTAGAGTTGGGTTTTGCGGTGTTTGAGGAGGTTCGCTAGTAGCCTCCCGCACTTGTCTCCGTGTTCGTGTATCATGTGTTTGTAGTGTTGGTATGAGCGTTGTATCGAACGGTTGAGGTGTGTGGTGAGTTGGTCTCGTTTGGCCACCAGGTCCCTGTACGTTGTCGCGTCCAGAGTGCGTTTGTGTCTAGCTTCTAGGGTTGCTATGTCTTGGCTGAGGTCGAGGATCTCTTGTGTCGCTGCCTTCTTGCGGGATGCGCTTTGTGCGATGATCTGGCCGCGTATCACTGTTTTGTGTGCCTCCCAACATGTCAGCGGCGTCACGTCGTCTGTCTCGTTTACCTCAAAGTATGTCCGTATGGAGTTGCCGATTTTATCTACCACCGTCTTGTCTGATAGAAGTGATTCATTCAGCCGCCATGACATTTGTCTGGGTCTGAACAGTGGTGACTGCAGCCGTAAGCGGATCGGGCAATGGTCTGACCATGTCATCGGCAAGATCTCTGCGCTGGTGAGTAAGGTCAAGTTTCGGTGCGGCGTGAGGAAGTAGTCGAGCCTGGTGTAAGTTGAGTGGGTCCTTGAGTAGAAGGTGTAATCGCGGGTCATAGGGTGCATAGCCCGCCAGCAGTCTGCTAATTGGTGGTGGTGGAGGAGGCGCAGTGTGTTCGCGTACTTGTTGTGCGGGGTTGCGTTCTGTGGGGATGAGGAGTCTTGGTCCGGGTGTAACGCCAGGTTCAGGTCTCCTCCGATTATTAGAGTGCCTTCTGTGAATTTCATCAAGGTGTTCAGCGTGCGTCCTAGGAATTGGTGTTGTTTTGTGTTCGGGGCATACACGTTGGCGAATGTGTATGTTTGATCTAGGATTGTGCCTTTGGTGAATATGTATCTACCTTGGTTGCAGCTGGTGGTGGCTTTCTCAGTGTAGGGGACAAGTCTGGAGAAGAGAATGCCTACTCCCCGCGTGCGCTTGTCGGGGTTGTTGCTGAAGTATCCCACCTGGAAGTTGCGGTCTTTCAGGGCCGGTGCTCTGCCCTCTTGAAAGTGGGTCTCCTGCAGGAAGGCTACCGACGCCGTGTAGTGTTTCAAGTCTCGTAGTAGTCTCGTCCGTTTCTCCCTGATGTTCAGTCCGTGTACGTTGTACGAGACGATGTTCAGGTCCTCCCGCGCGAATCCGCTCGGTCCCGGGGCCCGCATCCCGTGGACGGCCACGGGGGACTGGTGGGTATGGCAGGGGGTGGGGGAGGGAGGTGGTGGGAGTGTAGGGCTTGCACGTGTCTGTGTGGGGTGCGTTGTGTAGTTGTGTTTGTGTGTGTGTTATTTACCTGCCCTGTGTGTGTGTGCACTGCCTATGGAGGTCAGTGTCTGTATAGGGTAATGGACAGTTATCCCGTTGGTTCGACTGTGTGTCCGGCCTGTTGGAGGGACCGTGTCGACTCTGGGGTGTGCGCGTCCCCTTCCACTAAGGGGGCCGTGTGTCCTATTCCTATGGGGGTGTCGGGCAATGTGTCGGAGGTCGCCCAGCTGGGTCTGTATAGGTGTTAGAGTTCCGGTGTTGGGTTTGGAGTGTGGTTTCCCGTCTCATCGGTGGCTGTGAGGTCGTGCATCCGCTCATTCTCTCTCTGCAGTATGTAAGTGGGTCGTTTGGTGTGTTCCGTGCATGTTGGTGCTTTTGTGTAGATGCCCTATGGCACTCTGGCGTGTTGGTCGTTCCGTCTGTCTCATTGTGTGCGCGGCTCTACTGGGGGGACCTAGATGTTATGGGCCTTGTGGTAGTTTGGGGGAGTTGGTCGTGTGCCTCGGTGGTTTGGTATGTCCCTGTGGTTCGATGGGGACTCGGGTTGGTTAGTCACGGGGGGCCGTATCTGGGGTACCATTGCTCTTGCTGGTTAGCGACTCTGTTACTTGTGGTTTGGGATCTAGGGTCGCGGTGGGGCAGTTTGTACCTCCGTTGTGGTTCAGTGTGCCTCTGTGTCATATCGCTTGGGAGGCTTGTGTATCGAGCGGGTGCGCGTGTCAGTCTATGGAGTAAGCTGGTGCCGTGGCTGGGTGTGTTGCGCCGCTTGGTGCGCGTGTCTGGTGTAGTGCGTGTTCAGTATCCTATACTTTTGACATAGTGTATACACCAGGTTCAAGATGCATCTTCCAGTCGGCATTACGTCTGGTTAGTTCTCGCTTCCCTCCAGCTGCACGTGCTGCCTGAGGTTCTCTATTTCCCCCTCGCCTGCCCTGTTCAAGCTGTTCATGGGTGTCCTGGGGTGGACATTTAAGTTGTTATGTTCCCCTCTCTCCCCCCCCCCTTCCTTCCCCTTTGTCCCCACTCCCTCCCCTTCCCTCCCCCCTTCCTTCAGTGTGTGTTCTGCCGTCAGTTTTCGGTGATGTTTTCAGACGGGCCTCCCTCTCTCACCCCGCGGACACGTAGGTTCAGCCTGCGGCCGCGGTTGTCCAGGTCATCTATCCACGTGGTGAGGTATGCCATATCAGCTTCTTGGCTGGTGACCGCTGTGGTGGTGTGTTCCAGGTCAGTCCTGAGGGCTTTGGACTCTGCTTCTGTCACAGACATGCGTGCCTCCATTTTTGCCATGTCCACACGGAGCTGGGCCACTTCCTCGCGTACTACGCGGCCCAGGCGGTCAGAGAGGGCCTCGAAGTCTGCCTTTGTGAGGAGGTTAGGCAGTATCTCCCTCCATCCATCCTCCGGCGGCATCTGAGGCTCTGATGCAAAGGAGGGTGCTGGTGAGTGCCTGGCCGGGGTGGATGGAGTGGAGTCCGGTGCTTGGTTTGCGGCCTCCATTTCCGGTTGCGGCGATCGTGCGCGGGCCGTGGATTGCAGGTAGGACCGGATCGTGTTGTCCCCCCCCGGACCCGTGGGCCTCGGGGTGCCTCCCGTGTCAGTGGGCTTCCTTGTGCGACCCATTAGGTGAGTGCGGTGAGCGGGATGTGCGGATTAGCGGCGGTATTCAGGCGGGCGCCACGAGGAGCTCCGGGCTCACACGTCCATCTTGGTTGGCTGCCGGACACGCCCCCCTAAAAATAATATCAGGAAGTATTCCTTTACTGAGAGGGTAGTGGATGCATGCAATAGCCTTCCAGCTGAAGTGGTAGAGGTTAACACAGTAAAGGAGTTTAAGCATGCATGGAATATAATATAATATGTGCGCGTGTATATATTATACATATATATGTATATATATACACACACACACACACACACACACACACATATATATATATATATACATACACACACACCCTTAATACGTGACTGTGTGTGTGTGTGTGTGTGTAGATATACAGGGAGTGCAGAATTATTAGGCAAATGAGTATTTTGACCACATCATCCTCTTTATGCATGTTGTCTTACTCCAAGCTGTATAGGCTCGAAAGCCTACTACCAATTAAGCATATTAGGTGATGTGCATCTCTGTAATGAGAAGGGGTGTGGTCTAATGACATCAACACCCTATATCAGGTGTGCATAATTATTAGGCAACTTCCTTTCCTTTGGCAAAATGGGTCAAAAGAAGGACTTGACAGGCTCAGAAAAGTCAAAAATAGTGAGATATCTTGCAGAGGGATGCAGCAATCTTAAAATTGCAAAGCTTCTGAAGCGTGATCATCGAACAATCAAGCGTTTCATTCAAAATAGTCAACAGGGTCACAAGAAGCGTGTGGAGAAACCAAGGCGCAAAATAACTGCCCATGAACTGAGAAAAGTCAAGCGTGCAGCTGCCAAGATGCCACTTGCCACCAGTTTGGCCATATTTCAGAGCTGCAACATCACTGGAGTGCCCAAAAGCACAAGGTGTGCAATACTCAGAGACATGGCCAAGGTAAGAAAGGCTGAAAGACGATCACCACTGAACAAGACACACAAGCTGAAACGTCAAGACTGGGCAAAGAAATATCTCAAGACTGATTTTTCTAAGGTTTTATGGACTGATGAAATGAGAGTGAGTCTTGATGGGCCAGATGGATGGATTGGCAAAGGGCAGAGAGCTCCAGTCCGACTCAGACGCCAGCAAGGTGGAGGTGGAGTACTGGTTTGGGCTGGTATCATCAAAGATGAGCTTGTGGGGCCTTTTCGGGTTGAGGGTGGAGTCAAGCTCCCAGTCCTACTGCCAGTTTCTGGAAGACACCTTCTTCAAGCAGTGGTACAGGAAGAAGTATGCATCCTTCAAGAAAAACATGATTTTCATGCAGGACAATGCTCCATCACACGCGTCCAAGTACTCCACAGTGTGGCTGGCAAGAAAGGGTATAAAAGAAGAAAATCTAATGACATGGCCTCCTTGTTCACCTGATCTGAACCCCATCCAGAACCTGTGGTCCATCATCAAATGTGAGATTTACAAGGAGGGAAAACAGTACACCTCTCTGAACAGTGTCTGTGAGGCTGTGGTTGCTGCTGCACGCAATGTTGATGGTGAACAGATCAAAACACTGACAGAATCCATGGATGGCAGGCTTTTGAGTGTCCTTGCAAAGAAAGGTGGCTATATTGGTCACTGATTTGTTTTTGTTATGTTTTTGAATGTCAGAAATGTATATTTGTGAATGTTCAGATGTTATATTGGTTTCACTGGTAAAAATAAATAATTGAAATGGGTATATATTTGTTTTTTGTTAAGTTGCCTAATAATTATGCACAGTAATAGTCACCTGCACACACAGATATCCCCCTAAAATAGCTATAACTAAAAACAAACTAAAAACTACTTCCAAAAATATTCAGCTTTGATATTAATTAGTTTTTTGGGTTCATTGAGAACATGGTTGTTGTTCAATAATAAAGTTAATCCTCAAAAATACAACTTGCCTAATAATTCTGCACTCCCTGTATATATATACACACACACACACTTTTATTTCCTATATAGGTATAATATATTATAATTACATAATTTTATAATATATTATACATATAAAATGCATCTGTGGTTTCATCATAAGTGTATTTTGAGATATATATCAAAGTATACTTATAATTAAATCATATAGATGCAGGGGTATCCCCTTTCCAGCTACCTCTAAAAAGGCAGAATTATACAGGCTCCTGACAACACAGGCCACAAACAGGGCACTGCACTATGTTCACAAGGGCCGCCAACTAACACCGTAGTTTCCTCTCAGGAGACCCTGACTGCTATTTTGGTCAACCTCCATACCCTGAACAGGCTGCTACAAGTGGAAGCAGCCATAACCACCCCAAGTGACTTGACAACCCGCCCCACCCTCCCTGGTTGTCTCAGCCTTTCAGGCTGGCATACCCCTCCTTCCCCCTCCCCCTCCCCATATGTCTCACCGGCTCACTCTGTTCCAGCTTCCATAAGAAGGAAATTCTGGTTGAAAAGGTTGTAAATCTAGTGTCATTACTAATAGCCTCTCAAGACATCCTAGAGAATAGAGTTTATAATTACGGGGACATTTCAGTGGTCTTAAAAGCCAGAGATCCTCGACTTAACAAGTTACTTTCCTTCCCCCAGGTTGTTATCGCCTTTGACATTTATCGTGACGTTATTCTGCACAATACCCACATAGGAGGGTAGAGCTTGACTCGTACATGCAAGGTAGTTGTCTTAGGCATCAAGTACGGAGGGTCCCCATTCTATGACTATCATAAGTCAGCATCGACCAAGGCAGCTACTCATCTGGCACAGTTCAACATAAGAAATGTCTGGTGCCAGATGAACACAGAACTGTTTTGCCATCACGTGGCCGGTTTGAGGCCCCCGTCCTGTGCCACTCGTAGTTCTACTTCTCACTCCAAAGACTTGACTCCCACTTCCACTTCCCACTACTCCTTCACCCACACACAAGACAAGAAGGCGGGCAGAGAGACAAGCTGGGCAGACCCATTTCATTCCTGGGCAAGATGCAGGCGTGCAATATTTTTAATACCGGGACATGCAGTCCAAGTGCATGCTGGTTGTTGCACATCTGCTCCATCTGCTTCAGAGCGCACAACAAGACTATGTGCCCAGCCCGACTGTCACACAAGTAATGACTAACTGACGTTAACTTTGACATCCTGGTTTACTACCTGAGTTCACACCCAGCTAGGCATCTCGTAGATTACCTGGTGACGGGTTTCTCACAGGGGTTTCACACGGGCCTCATTACCATCCCCACAGGTTCACTCGTATGCCTAACCTACTTTCAGCATCTAATGACCTGCTTACGGGGGACCACTGAGAGAGAGAGCACTGCACAGTGTATAAAGCATCCCTTTCCAGAAGTACATGAACATTATATACATAACATAAAACTAAATATTTTGAAATTATAATCTATCCCAAAAAGAAAACATATTTAATTAACCAGATATTGTATTTGACTGCCAATATAGGGAGCGAACGTGAAGCCCTCATGGAGGCCATTGGGTGCCACAGTGTCCAGTTTATAAATCCAGAAGCATTCTCTTTTTTTGAGGCCTAAATCAAGGTCACCCCCCCCTCCTACCTAGACATACTATTTCTATGCCTGAAAATGTCATACCCCTTGGAGAGTCTCTATGGTACACTCACACATATCTCTTATTGCCTGTTTGCTGCCTGCACTGACCTTTGGAACCGTGTCTGACTATTTTTCTGGATTTGCCCTTGTTTGTTTCCTCGTACCTGGTTTCTGTTCCTGCCTAAGTCCCCGTGCACAGATTCACAGCCCAGGTAGCTTCTTATCTGTTACCGTGGGCTGTGTTTATTTGCAAGGGTGAGCAAACATCTCTGAACTTCGGACTAAAACTGAGGTAAACCGTGACATAATGAACTGACCTACATGGAGTACGCAGAGATGTGCAAGATGTTTACCCAGTAAGTGTCCAGCCTGGCCCAGACTGTTTCGGAGCTGCAGCGAGAAGTTCAGTTTCTTCAAGGCACAGTACGCCCAGCCCCGGAACCTGCATATTCTAAGATGCTTGTGTTCATGCCAGAGATTTGACAGTAGCCGTGCATCCTTCCAGGGCTTTACGGTGGATTGTGATTGTGATGGATGTGTCATTTTATTTGCCTTAAAACCTCGGACATATTCCAGTGGCTTTATCATGGTCCATGCGGCTATCAACCTGCTGTCTAGATGGATCAAGACATTGACACACCATACGTTGCTGGCTAAGAGTCCTGTCCTCGACAGCCGGGGGACCTTCATGACTGCAATGGACTTGCAGTGCACGACTTCTAGAAAATCTACTGCTCCAAGGTCTGCTCCATGTTCCAGAGGATCCAAAATTACCAGAGACAGGAAAACCCAGTACCAACACCACACCACCTTGTTGCCTCCTAATACACCGATTCCTAGAAAAACTCCAGAGGTATCCGATGTTCCTCTTGACTCCGAAGAACCTATGGAGATAGGTCTTGTCAAGACCAAACTGATTCCTGATGAAAGAGACCGGAGGAGAGGCCATGGTCTCTGCTTTTACTGCGGAAAAAGAGGGCACTTTATCTCTGTGTGCACTACATGCCCACCTAGGCCTCAGGCTCTCTGTTTGGGCACTGTTCAGATCTACCTTGTACGCAATGCACTTCTGTCTGAAAATTGCCAGCACTGTTATCATACCTGTTCATGTTTATCTATGGCCAAAGGTACTCAGACTACGGTAATTGACACTGCCAATGCCCTTCAGGAGCCTGCTAGTAAGACCTCTGTGATACCTCTACCTCATGCTCCAGAAACGGCTGCACCGCCTCCTGAAAATACTCCTGTTCTAGCTAGTACCAACACGACTTCCAGCATGCTCAAAAAATATATACCTATGCCTCAAATGGTACTGTAGTCTGCAAAAAGGACTTACAAATGTTCGAGAAGGCATTGCATGCCGCAAACTCCACTCCTGCTGAAGAACCTGTTCACGCCTGGAGGGCATTCCTGAAGAGGGGGTACTGGCATGGTTCTCCCCGTGCCATCCAGATGGCTAGGAGTGGCCACCCCATAAGTGTCCAACAGGGGATTTGAACCTGGGGCCTTTTGCATCCTAAGCCTGCCTCTGAGCCACTTCTGAACTTTGGATCTAAACATGTTTATCTGGCATTGCCTGCAGCACTAGGGGGCTGAACTTTACCAGTGGCTCCCACCTGTCTGTCAATATAAGTCCACCTGAGGCAGATGGATCATTATCCACCTATATAACACTGCCTCTCCCTGAGGGCAGAGTCAGTTTGTTGTTTCATGATGTATGTTCCTGTTGCTTAAAGACTGACTTGGCTTCTGGATCTTCGTTTTTGCCTGTTCGCTGCCTGACCTAACCTTTGGAACCATGTCTGACTATTCTTCTGGATTTGCCCTTGTCTGTTTCCTCATACCCGGTTTCTGTTCCGGCCTAAGCCCCCGTGCACAGATTCAGAGCCCAGGTAGCTTCTTATCTGGTTACCATGGGCTGTGTTTATCTGCAAGAGTGAGCAAACTTCTCTGCACTTCGGACTCCAACTAGGGTAAGCTGTGACAAAGGGGTTGTACGTGTGGTTAAAGTGTTTGTGAAGGGCGGCTGCCTGTGTACAATGGGGAATTACGCATTCCTCAACTGATAAGTGGCTCTGATAAGAGGGAAGTCCTGAGCATCCTCTATGTGAACATTGAATGTGGGTAAATGTGAAGGATGCTGTAATGGAGTCTAGTGGGAAATAGTTGGAATAGTTCTGTAATTATGAAGGTTTTAGAGATATATGTAGAGTAGATGATAGGGAAGACCTTTGCACATCCTTTTAGTATAAACAAATGCAAGAAGAAGAAATGACTCTGCTTTCTACTAGATAATAGAGGACCCAGTGGCGGATCCAGGGGGGGGGCAACGGGGCAATTGCCCCCCCGAGATTCTCCCCTGCCGGCTAATGCAGGGCTGACATTGCCCAAGTGCCAGCCCTACATTGTGCCTGCAGACCGGGAGGGAGATCAGTGATCTCCCTCCCCGGTGCGCAGGCACATTACTGACAGCCGACCGGCAGGGGAGGGAGAGAGGACCCGGGAGCTGTTACCAGCAGCTCCTCCGGGTCCTCCTCTCGCGAGATTTGGAGCGTTGCCGCGGTAACCACGGCAACGCTCCAAATCTCGCGAGAGTGAACTCTAGCCCTGGAGCGCGGGCTAGAGTTCACTCCTACCACTGGGACCACCAGGGAATCCCCACTGGGACCACCAGGGAATCCTCCCAGTAAAGGTAAGAAGGGAGGGGGGACATAAATTCTATATTAATTTTAATTATTAAATGTAAAAAAAAACCACACACACACATTAAACAAAAAAAGCCCCCCCCTCCCCCCTATCCTTCTTCTACACACACATTGCCCCTGCCCCCCATACACACACACACACATTGCCCCTGCCCCCATACACACACACACATTGCCCCTGCCCCCCATACACACACACACACATTGCCCCTGCCCCCATACACACACACACACACACACATTGCCCCTGCCCCCCATACACACACACACATTGCCCCTGCCCCCCATACACACACACACACATTGCCCCTGCCCCCATACACACACACACATTGCCCCTGCCCCCCATACACACACACACACATTACCCCTGCCCCCCATACACACACACACATTGCCCCTGCCCCCCATACACACACACATTGCCCCTGCACCCATACACACACACACACACACATTGCCCCTGCCCCCCCATACACACACACACACACATTGCCCCTGCCCACCATAAACACATTGCCCCCACATACACACACTGCCCCCCATAAACACACTGCCCCCACACACATACATTGCCCCACACACACACTGTAACTGTCACACACCCATACTGACCCACACACACACTGCACCCCTGACATATACTGCCGCCCTCACGTACACACTGCAACCTTCACACACACACACACACTGCTAATACACTGTCCCCCTCACACACACACACACACTGCACACCTCACACATTGCACCACTCACACATACCACTGCTCCTCTGCCCTACTACAGCCCCATTTCCCAGAGGACCTCAGGCAAGTTGTCAAACAGTTCTTAAACAGTTTGACTACTTACTCCGGGAGGGGGTCTTGGCATTATTGGCACTATAACCACTACACTGAGCTGTAGTGGTTATTGTGTCTGGATTATTTATTTAAATAATCTACAAGTGCCCCTCCCGAGATCAGGCTCTGGATCCGCCACTGAGTGGACCCGAGTAAATGCGATGTGGCAGGTCAAGCACGGGGTCCAGGATGGGAGGTAGCTTTGAGCTTCTTTACAGTTAGGGTATATAGTCTGAAATCCTCTTAATAAATCCTCTTAAATATGTCTTGATCATTTGTGGAGGAATATGTGAAAAACACATCTGTTCATAAATAGTCATTTTACTAGATGTTTTATAATATATAAGCATATTATTCAGCAGCAGATTCAAACTGAATTTGTTTATTCAGTTTGCAAATTTGCAAAATAACAGCTTTTTAATAAATTACTGAGTTTGATGTTCTAATAATACAGCTTGACTATTATATTAATAGCAATGTTGCTGTTTATTTCCATTGTGGAGCTTAGTAATAACTGTTTGTGAAGAAAGAATAACTTATTGGGTAAATTAGTGTAACTAATCTCATTACTAGTAATTACTATTCCGATACTGAGACTTCAAACCAGTAAGCAAGATAAAGCATTTGTTGTGCCATGTCTTAGTTATTTTATAACCCTATTGCAATCCTCTTAGGAATCACAGGACTGCATAAACAGAGCAAAGTCTGAAAAGAAAAAAAAAAAAAAGATTGAGTTTTGGGACCAAAGGCCAAAATCAGAGCCTGACACAGAGGTAGCAAGTGCACTTTCTTTATAGCAAGCAACAGAGGAAACTCGATTAGAACAAGTTTTCCTCAGAAGAGCCACCATTAAGATGGGTCACATAATATCTGTATTTGTCAGGGAGCTGCCTGCTTGGTATATATTTGGTGGGATATTCCTACCAGTTGCAATACTTCTCCTTGGCATCATGCGATATTTATGGATACAGCTTGAAGAAGGTAGGTTTATTGGTCACAAATTGCTCCATGACTGCCATTTCAAGGGATATTTTCTACCACTGCCATGCTAACAGTCACAAAAAAGTAATCACAAAACTGCCTTTGCATCATGGCAGATACTCCAAAAGGTGGTAATTAATTGTTTAGGTACCAAAATAAGATAATATCCTTTTATTACGTTAGTTGTTATAATATATTCGTATTTCATTGGTCTTTTCCTGGAATTATTTATGATTATGTAAAAATAATGTTACCGAAAAACTATATTTAAAGAAAACTAAAATATTATAACTAACCTTAATATGTATGATGTTAAAATTATAAATTAATCTAAAATTTCACCTCCCCTGCATATGTGTGAAATTATGCTGATTGCTGATGATATTGCTGATCTTTAGTTAATTATGCAAATTATACGTATTTCATATACATTTTATGTAAACTTTCAATTGCACCTGTGTGTTAATTATGCTGTGACTTTCGAAGTAAAACACAAATGTGTTATGTTGTAAAATTTAGTATAGATTATATCATATTTGTGGGTGTTTTGTTTGGTTTTTGTTTGTGTTTTGTATTTGGTGAATAGATTTTTCCCATACAGTAATTATGATTAAAGGCATCTTTAAATAGAATTAACACTGGAGTTAGACAATTGCAATTACATTACTGGTTTTATAAATTTGTCACAATCTAAATTACCATTGTTTATATGAAAGAGTTCTAAAAAGATTTGATCTGCATCTGTTTAGAAAACCTGCAGGGTCATTCACTGAACGGGAAAAGTTTAGGAATTTACTGGGAAGTTTGATGGAAGGCTTCGACGATTGTTCTCATTCTATTATTTTGGCCTATCATTTAAAATTTCTGGTCACTTCCTGGAGACTTCGGATTATGTGAATATTGTTGCAGGGCTAATCAGACACTACTTAGTGTTAGGCTAAAGTGATTCACTAAATTCAGAATTGTAGTGAATTGAAATCCTAATCCTAAATGTAACCATTTTGGTTCATCCAAATGTTTCCTAAAATAATTGCCTGGATGAAATGACTCAAGATGAGTAGAGTCAGACAAACCACATTTTTTTTTTTTGCCGTGCACAAGTCTATGCATGCTTTTGACGGTATCTCTATGTATATATATATATATATATATATATGTGTGACTTTATGTATATGTATGAGTCAATGATTTATAGTATTGCTAAGCGAATAAAAAGTAGGCATGCACATGGAGAACTATTTTTCTGGTCATTAGCTCAGACATTTTTTTTATTTATTTTTTTACTGATTTTAATTCACACATTCTTTTAGGCTGAAAGTTATTTAACATTTTAACAAATTTTGTTCAATAATTAATATCTGTTGCATAGGACTTAAGACAGGCAGGATTAATAAAAAAAAAAATAAACCAGTACAATAAATGAATAAAATAAATAAAGCAAACAATTAAATAAAAAAATAAATAAAATACAATATTACTTGAACAAAAGGGCTAATGGGTATATTATGCGTATGCACTGCAATTGCCTGCACAGTGCAAATACACAGCCAGTTTAAAATAAGAGTTGAAAGTGAGCTAAGGGACAGAGGTGGCAGACTGGTAGATGGGCAGTCACTTTTGTTGTTTTTCTACATTCTTTATTTTTATTGTGCTTAAAGGTGTTATGGACAAATTAACATTAGTATAAGTAAAAGAAAACAACATTAGCAAGTAACACGTCCCGAAGGAGGCAAACGCCTCGACTATTAGCCCATTTTATGAGTCCTATTAAAGAGGGACCCCTCTTATTTTCAAATTATACCGCCTCTTCTTCTATAGCATCCACTTTATCATTGGTGGCATATTGTTGTTTTTGTAGGCCCTCATGTTTTTGTTCTATGGAGGTTATCCTGGTATCATGGGTGCTTGTAGTTGCCTTCAGTAGGTTGATCTGAGTAGTAGTGCCCTCCATGGCGTCTTTGAAGTAGGGTCGTTGGGCCCTTGTCAGCCTAAATTTTTTCGCCCCATGGACACTTCCCACAGCGGGGAAGGGATCTATTAGTCAGGTGTGATCTTAACTATTCCACCAAAGCCTCAATTTCTCAGTCATTAGACTCAAAGCTCTCCGTTAAGCTGCAAACTCCACCCCAGGCAGTCACTTTAATATCAGGATCCAGTAAAACAACAAAACACTACAGTTCTTTACAGGGAGAATCATTGCAGTGGAACACTACATCCAACAACCCAACAAAGATGTAGCAGAGGCAAATAAAGATAGGTGGAAGACTGACAGAAAGGAGTCGCTTTTGATTAGGTCCCTGCAACAGTGCTAATCAAATGCTGCAGTAACTAGAATCCACTGGGCCAATGAGGTGTAACTAGAATCCACTGAGGGGGCCCTCCTCAATGGTGTCTTATTCACTCCCCCCCCCCGTGTCTCATTCCCGTGCTCAGCCCCCCCCATGTGTCTCATTCCCTCGACCCCATAGCCCCTCTATGTGTCTCATTCCCTCGCCCACCTCCCCATCTGTCCCATTCCCTCTCACCTAAGCCCCTCCTGGTTTCCCATGCACTCCTCCCTCCCAGCCCCCTCCATGTGTCCAATTTCTCCCTCTCCCCCTCCCTGTGTCCCATTTCTACTTCCCTCCCCCTCCCTTCTATGTGTCCCATTCTTTGCTCTCTCCCCCTCCCCTCCATGTGTCCCATACCCTCCCTCTCTCCCCCTCCCCCTCTCCCTTTCCCCTCCATGTGTCCCATACCCTCTCTCACTCCTTCTCTCACTTCAATGTGTCCAATACCCTCTCTCACTCCCTTCCATGTGTCCCATATCCCCTCTCACTCCCTTCCATGTGTCCCATATCCTCTCCTCCCTCCCTTCCATGTGTCCCATTGTTACCTCTCTTCTCCCTCCACTCCAGGTGTCCCATATCCTTTACCTCTCCCCCCCCCCTACCCTCCCTATGTCCCATTTTTCTACCTTTCTCCCTCTCTCCCACGTCCCATTGTTCCCTCTCTCCCCCTTCCCCTCTTGCGTCCTATTCCTACCTCTGCCTCCCCTCCAGTACCAGCATTTCTCTGCTACGGCTTCCGGTCTGACAGAAAGTGCTCTCTGTCTGCTCGGCCAGGCTACATACAGGCAAGAGGGGAGCAGCACAGCACAGCTCTCCCCTCCTGCCTGCCGGCATCAGGACCTTCCTTTGAATATCACATACATTCTATATACATGCAGCATATTAATTCTGCATACATGCAGGATATACATTCTATATACATGCATGTGATTTTCCTCTGTACCACATTAGGGAGGATCTGTGTTCACTAGATGGCTTTCCTATTTTGGTATCCTTAAAGATGGAAATATCACATATAGAACAAGTGTCGCATATAGTTACAAAACATTATTCAACCCCCATTAAAAATCAGGTTTATTGTCAAAATGTATAGACATTCAGCTGTTTGCAATGAACAAATCAAACAAAAGCAAACAGCTCAATACAACAAATGCTTCAAGTGGTTTCCAGAAATTCAACTGAGATGACTTCTCTTATAATGACTGCTCCAGTCTCAAAATTATCCAACTCCTTCATGACAAACATACTTAGTAGAGCACCCTTTTGCTTTTATGACCTGCTGAAAATGAGATGCATAGACAGACACCAGATTCTGGCAGCTTTCCTGAGGAATCTTAGCCCATTGCTCATGAGCAATGGCCTCCAGTTTAGTAATATTCTTGGATTTGTGTGCTGTAACCACATTCATCAAATCCACCAGAGATTTTCTATGGAATTAAAGTCAGGTGACTGCGATGGCCACTGTAGAATTGTCCAGGACTTCTTCTGCAACCAAACCTTGGTAGACTATGTTTGCCTGGAATAATTGTCTTGTGTGAAGTTCCAATGATGCCCAAACTTCAGATGTTTTCTCCTAGGATTTCCTGATACTTCAATGAATTCATCTGGCCTTCCACACACAGAATCCCCAAACATCTGTAGCTTGGAGTTCTGGCATGGAAACATTTTGCGTTCAGTATTTGCCTTTCTGTGCTCACTGAAACCTCAATGCCTGTTTCCACCAAGACTTACTGCAATTATTTTGCAGTCAGTTTATATATACACAAAATTACATAAATAATTTCATAAATATACATGTAGTCCAGAGAATTTGCTAGCACTGTATTTAACCTTGTAACTTTCTATGACACACTAAAACCTGTACACAAATATTATTATTATTGTTTCAAAACAGTAAAATATTTCACAGCGTTGATATTGTCAGTGAAAGTAAAGTTTTTTTGCATTTTTCACACACAAACGGCACTTTCACTGATATAATTGTTTCGATACGTTTTACTGGTTTAAAACCCTAATATTTGTGTTCAGCAAAGTTTTCCGAGTATAACAGTACCCCACCCTCGCAAATATAAGGGTCACTTTTTTATATTGAAAATTGCCAGGTTGTGTGTCTTTCACCCCATCCCTTCTGCATGTCTCTTGCCCCCAAGACCCTTTGTGTGTCTTCTTACACTTCACCAGTGCCTCTGTGTGACTCTTTCATCCCCTATCCCTATTGTATCTCTTCCTCCCTAAACTCCATTGTGTGTCTCACCCCCTACCCATTTGTGTGTCTCACCCCCTACCCATTTGTGTCTCACCCCCTACCCATCTGTGTGTCTCATCCCCTACCCATCTGTGTGTCTCACCCTCTCCTCCACACATCTGTGTGTCTCTGCCTCCAACTACCCCTTTGTGTGTCTTTTTCCCCACAGTCCCTATGTGTGTTTCTTGCTCCCCTTCTCCAGTCCATATGTGTGTCTTTCTCCACCAAGCCCCTTTTGTGTGTCTCCCCCCCAAGCCCCTTTTGTGTCTCCCCCCAAGTCCCTCTGTGTGTCTCCCCCCCCAAGCCCCTCTGTGTGTCTTTCTCACTTGCAGCCCCGTTCACCGTTCCTCCTTGTAGTGTGCTCCCCTGTACCACAATATGGGATCTTGTGCATCCTCTACCGGATCTAACAGGAAGCTGCTCATTGCTTCCAGGGAGCATTTTTCTATCAGACCCGGTAGAGGATACAGAAGATCCACTACTGTCACCGTTTACCAGGAGCTGGAGCCCAGGTGCAGGAGATGGCTCCAGGAGAAGGCAAAGACCAAAGCGCAGTATAGATGAAGGGGTAATCCAAAGGCAGGGTCAGACCAGAAGTCAGGGCTGGCAGCGAAGTATTGTAGTCAGTAAGGCAGGCAGAGGTCAGAGTCCAAAAAATCAGTCAGCAGAGTAAGAGATCCGGCAGGAAAAACCAAACAAACAAAACAACCAGATACCAGGCCTCAGGCAGAGCTGGCTTTACAGCCTGCTGACTAGGAGCAGCTGACCCTGGTTGGTAAGGGGCTGCAGGTGGATCAGCACTGCTCCATTCAGGCAAGGAGTCAGGAAGCAGACAAATACAGGTAGATACTGAAGCCCCCTAGTGGACAGCAAGGTAGAGAACCTTACTTTGATGCAGAAAATAACAAAGGAAGCAAGTTATTTTTTAGGTATTTTCTTCAGTCGGATAATAAAGAGCAAATAAACGTCGCCTTTTCTTTTTATCTCTGGTAAGTATCGCTGATTCGAATAACTCAAGGTCTTCTTTTCTGATGATAGAGCCAATGTAAGTTCTTGTCACATCAGGGGACAGTTTGGAATTGGTAGCGTTACAGTAGACACCTTTAGCCTTTTTCTGTAGGATTGGTTAATTTGACTTATTTATAAGACCAGCTATGATAGTGAGTGGCTCTGAAGATTTTGGTGCATTACAATCCCTGGACTGTCCATTGTAAGGGGAATCCAGTTTAGGCTCAGACAGGGACTCCAGGTCTGAGTAGGCCTCTGAATCATCAGGATTTGAGAGTGTTGGAACTTTTTGCAGGTTGTCCGCATTCTTGGAAATGGCAGTGGAGGCAAGGAGCAGCAACCATCTGAGGGGATGCGGCTCTGGCCTTAAGAGCCTGTTCAAAGGCCTCTAGATCTTCTCTGTGGACCACGGATCCATTGGAGGCAATTACACGGTCTGGGGACAGGAAACCTTAGGGGAGCCAGAGGCTGAGGATTGGAAGGTAGCCACAGCAGCCTCATTTTGAGGCTCTGGAACAGGAGCAGGGTTAGCTGGGACCACGATGGTGCATTTGATCCGGTAGCATGCAGAGTTGAACAATAAAGGTGCCATGGAGGACTTGCTGGATGGTGACAGTCCCCACATGGCCATGCTTAGGGCGAGGACGACGTACAGGACAATAGCTGATGTAGTGGCCTATCTTGACACAATAGAAGCAAAGCCCTTTGACTATCCTTCTGGCCTTTTCATTTACCATAAGCATGGTATTCAGTGTTCCAATTTGCATGGGTTCCTCTATGTCCATGTTGGGGATAGGGGTATAGGTCTCACCAGCAGGTTTGGAACATTGATCCGGCAGAAAATTGGTTTCAAATCGCTCCTGCTTTCTTTCTCTGAACAGGCGGTCTAACTGGGTGACAAGAAGGAACAGATCTTCCAAAGAAGTGGGTACCCCCATTCTGGCTAGTTCATCTTTTAATGCCTCAGATAAACCCAGTCAGTACTGTTCTATCAGGCCGTTTTCTTTATAACCGGTGTCAGAAGCCAATTCCCGATCGCGCTGCCCCTGCAGCAGTGATCGCTCTGACAGGCTGTCAGAGCGAGCACATGTGCTGCAGGGACTCACGGTCCGCCTCCCTGTGCTTCCGGGTTCAGTGTGAAGTGCAGGGAGACAGATCAGCAGTGATCTTCTCCCTGCAAAATTGTTTTTTTTTTTTTAAAATCCCACCCCTCTTTACCCATTTTAAATACAAATTAACCCCTTCCCTGCCAATTGATCACTGACTATAGTGATCAATTGGCAGGGTATACATTTTACTGTGATCTGATTTGTTTTGTTTTTTTAACCCCTGGGTTGTTAATTTAATTTAATGAATTTAAATATATTAAAATTGTATATTTAGCTAGCTGTGGTGGGTGTAAGTTATTGGGGAATTTGGGGTTAGGCTAGCTAGGGGTTAACATTAAAAAAGTTTTGTAAAAGTTTTAAAAAGTAAAAAAAATGTTTTAATAACATTTTTTAAAAAGTAAAAAAAAATCCCACCCTCCTTTACCCAGTCCTAATAACAATTAACCCCTTCCCTGCCAGTTGATCACTACCTACAGTGATCAAAATACAGATCACAGTATTATACTTTGATCTAATTTTGTTTTTAACCCCTTAGGCTTAACTATTTTTTTTTTAACTCAGGGGTTACATTTATTTAATTCATTAATTTAAATATTTTAAAATTATATATTTTGCTAGCTAGGGTTGGAGTTGTGGGAAATTGGGGAATTTACCGTTAGTGCTGCTTGCTTCTAGTTAGGGGATAACGGTTAAAAAAAAAAAAAACAAAGCTTATTAAAATGTTAAATCTGTAAATAAAAGTTTTAAATTAATAAGCAAAAAAATTGTGTAAAAAAAGTTTTAAAAAGTAAAAAATACATTTAAAAATGCTCATTACCACTACACCTGGAATTTTTTTTTATCCCATGCTAAGGTTCAAAATACGCCTTTTGAATTACCCCAGGGTGTATTCTTTAACCCCTTAAGGACCAAACTTTTGGAATAAAAGGGAATCATGACATGTCACACATGTCGTGTGTCCTTAAGGGGTTAATAAATAGTATGTGTTTGTGGGGAAGTTTCAATAACCAACCATCTAAACTACTCCAAAATGGAACATGGACACACCGTAAAACTTCAAAGTTAGAAAAAAACGGAAATGTCTCAAATGTGCCCCTTATACCTCCACATATACCTGGCAAAGGTACATACGGGGGTATTGCTGTACTCAGATGACATAGCTGAGCAACATATGTAGTCAGTGGTGTATCCTGGTTTGTGCTGCCCTAGGCAGGACAAAACTCAGGCGACACCCCCCACCCAACCTTTCCCCCCTGCCCCGCCTTCTAAATACACACACACATTCACTGACAGACACACACACTCACTAACAGACACACACACACTCACTCACAGACACACGCTCACTCACTAACAGACACTCACACACACACTAACAGCAAAACACACTCACACACTAACAGACACACACAGTCAGACACACACACACACACACACACACTAACAGACACACACACACACTCACTAATAGACACACACACTCACTAATAGACACACACATACTCACTAACAAACACACACCCACTCACTAACAGACACACACACACACACTCACTAACAGACACACAGTCAGACACACACAGTCAGACAGACACTAACAGACACACACTAACCGACACACACAGTCAGACACACACACTCACTAACAGACACACACACTCACTAACAGACACACACACTCACTAGCAGACACACACACACTAGCAGACACACACACACTAGCAGACACACACACACACTAGCAGACACACACACACACTAGCAGACACACACACACACTAACAGACACACACACACTTTTTTTTTAACTTAACCCCCCAGCCTCCTTCCCTCTCCCTGGGGCTGTCGGTCGGTGCTGGCGAGGGATCACTTTCCCCTGAGCGCTCTGCTCAGCTCCCTCGCGCACCGCAGAGTGATGCCGGGAGCCAGAATATGACGTCATTTTCCAGCTCCTAGCATCACTCTGCGGCGCGCAAGGGAGCTGAGCAGACAGCTCAGGGGAAAGTGCTCCCTCGCCAGTGATGCCCGACCGACCGACCAGCAGCCCGCCTGGCTTGTCAGTTAGCCACCATGAAAATGCCGCCCGAGGCAAATGCCTTGTTTGCCTCGCGGCTAAAACGTCCCTGTATGTAGTATTATACAGTCGTAGCACACATAAGGTTTGCAAAATATACTGTGCAAACTCACTTTGTGTGTCAAGGCAGAAAAAACACTTATTACCACTACACTTGGTACAAGCTAGCGAAAAAATGATCCCACGCTAAGGTTCAAAATATGCCTTTTGAAATACCCTGGGATGTCTTCTTTAAGAAATGGTATGGCTTTATGGGGTATTTGGATTATATAGCCTGGTAAAATACTCTAAAATGGGTCATGAGCACAGTGTAAAAATTGAAAGTTTGAAAAAAAACTGGAATGACTGTCTCAAATGTGCCCCTTCCATGTCCACATACAGGGCTGCCACCAGAAATTTTGGGGCCCCTGACACAGCCTACGGTCTGGGCCCCCCGGGGCCCGCCCCCAAGTCAGTCCACATGACCCGCCCCAAGTCCGCCCACATGACCCGCCCCCAAATGCACCCACAGGGCCCATCTTAAGTCCACTCACAAGGATGAAGTGTATGTGTACTGAATTTGTTTGTGTGTGTATAGTGGCTATAAAATGTGTGTAGTGGATACAAAGTGCGTGAGTAAAGTGGATACGCTGTTTATAGTGGATTCAGATTGTATGTTTGTCTAGTGGACAGAGTGTGTGTGTATAGTAAATGCAGAGTGTGTTTGTGTACTGGATGTAGTATGTGAATAGTGAATGCAGAGTGTGTGTTTGTGTAGTGGATGTAGTGTGTGTGTATAGTTAATGCAGAGTGTGTGTTTGTGTAGTGGAAGTAGTGTGTGTGTATAGTTAATGCAGAGTGTGTGTTTGTGTAGTGGAAGTAGTGTGTGTATAGTGAATGCAGTGTGTGTTTGTGTAGTAGATGCTGTGTGTGTGTAGTGGATTATGTGTGTAGTGAATGCAGTGTGTTTGTGTACTGGATGCTGTGTGTGTGTGTGTAGTGGATGCAGTTTGTGTGTTTATGTAGTTGATGATGTGTGTGGTTGTGTAGTGGATGCAGTTAGTATGGTTGTGTAGTGGATGATGTGTGTGGTTGTGTAGTGGATGATGTGTGTGGTTGTGTAGTGGATGCAGTGTGTGTGTTTATGTGGTGGATGATGTGTATGGTTGTGTAGTGGATGCAGTTTGTGTGTTTATGTGGTGGATGATGTGTGTGGTTGTGTAGTGGATGCAGTGTGTGTATTTGTGCAGTGGATGATGTGTATGGATGTGTAGTGGATGATGTGTATGGTTGTGTAGTGGATGATGTGTATGGTTGTGTAGTGGATGCAGTTTGTGTGTTTATGTAGTGGATGATGTGTATGGTTGTGTAGTGGATGCAGTTTGTGTGTTTATGTAGTGGATGCAGTTTGTGTGTTTATGTAGTGGATGCAGTTTTTGTGTTTATGTAGTGGATGATGTGTGTGGTTGTGTAGTGGATGATGTGTGTGGTTGTGTAGTGGATGATGTGTGTGGTTGTGTAGTGGATGCAGTTTGTGTGTTTATGTAGTGGATGCAGTTTGTGTGTTTATGTAGTGGATGATGTGTATGGTTCTGTAGTGGATGCAGTTTGTGTGTTTATGTAGTGGATGATGTGTGTGGTTGTGTAGTGGATGATGTGTGTGGTTGTGTAGTGGATGATGTGTATGGTTGTGTAGTGGATGCAGTTTGTCTGTTTGGTGTCTGTCTGTGTGTGTGTGTGTGTGTGTTTTGGATGTGTGACAAATGCTGCTGGGATTTTTTTATTTTTTTTAAGAATTTGTATAATAAAAAAGATGTATTCCCCCTTACCTGTAGCCAGGGAGGGGGGCACTGGATTCCCTGGTGGTCCGGTGGCTCCGCTTGTTGGGGCAGCAAGGAGGAGCCCAGCAGACTCCCTCCACGTTTTCCCTCCTGCCAGACACTGCTCTATGCGAGCCCAGCATGCATTGCGCGCCGCGGAGCGTTGTCATGACAACCCGCGGCAACGCTTTACTGCTGTGGCTCGCGAGAGTGCTGGAGGGGAAGGTAAGTATATCCTGGGCCCTGCCAGCAGGGCCCGCAGAGGCATATATACATAGCGGTACTCGCTATGTATATATGCAGATTGAAGGGCTGGGGGCCCGGGCATGCAGCGGATTACCTGTGCACTCCGGGCCCCCCAGGACCGCCGGGCCCGTGACAACCGTCATGGTTGTCACCCCCTGATGGCGGCCCTGTCCACATATACCTGGCAAAGGTACTTATGGGGGTATTGCTGTACTCAGACGACATAGTTGAGAAACATATGAAGTATTATACAGTCATAGCACACATAAGGTTTGCAAAATATACTGTGCAAACTCACTTTGTTTGTCAAAAAGGCAGAAAAAACGCTTATTACCACTACACTTGGTACAAACTAGCGGAAAGATTATCCCACGCTAAGGTTCAAAATATGCCTTTTGAAATACCATGGGATGTCTTCTTTAAAAAATGGTATGCCTTTATGGTGTAGTTGTAATATGTAGCCTGCTCAAGTGCTCCAAAGTGGGACACGGATGCATTAAAACCCTCCATGAAAAATCACACTTAAAAACCTGAACTTCTCATGTCCTATGTATAGGTCATACATTGGGCATATTGTTTTACTCAGAAGGTGTAACTGAGTATAATTTGGGGATTTTTATGACAGTGGTACATATTAAGTGTAAGAAATACTCTGCAAAAATGCCATTCCCCCCCTCACCACAAACATTGACATAAATTGGTGAAAAGTTAAGGCACAATATACACCATATAAGATACCGTGGGGTGTCTGCTTTATCAAATGAAACATAATTTAATATGAATAAAATATTAAATGGGAGAAAATAAGAGTTTTTAAAACATTTTTAGTTTTACGTGACATTCTATCTGTGAATGTCATAATACTGTTTGCATTTACTGCAATAAAATGCACGTATTTGTATTCAGCGATGTCTCACGTGTAAAACAGGTTTTATGGTGTTTTAGGAAGTTATAGGGTCAAATATAGCATGTTACATTTTTCATGTTTTTTACATTGAAATTCGCCAGATTGGTTACGTTGCCTTTGAGACTGTATGGTAGCTCAGGAATGAGAATTACCCCGATGATGGCATACCATTTGTAAAGTAGACAACCCAAGGTATTGCAAATGGGGTATATGTCTAGTCTTTGTTAGTAGCCACTTAGTCAGAAACACTGACAAAAGTTAGCGTTAATATTTGTTTCTGTGTGAAAAATTTAAAAAACTAATTTGAACGCCAATTTTGGCCAGTGTTTGTGACTAAGTGGCTACTAAAAAAGACTGGACATACCCCATTTGCAATACCTTGGGTTGTCTACTATTGCAAATGGTATGCCATCATGGGGGGAATTTTCATTCCTGGGCTACCATATGGTCTCAAAGGCAATGTAACCAATCTGGCGAATTTCAATGTGAAAAAACGCAAGCCTTATATTTGACTCTGTAACTTTTGAAAACACCATAAAACCTGTACATGAGTTTATACTCGGGAGACTTCGCTGAACACAAATATTAGTGTTTCAAAACAGTAAAACGTATCCCAACAATTATATCTTCAGTGTAAGTGCCATTTGTGTGTGAAAAATGCAAAAAATTTCAATACATTTTACTGTTTTGAAACACTAATATTTAAGTCTTCTGAGTAAAACAGTACAGTGGTATATACTTATGTATATAGATATAGATTTCGGTAATAGGAGTAGGTGATGTGTAGAGTCCCACAAGGGGAAACCAACATCAGGAGAGCTCCACTGTATAAGAAATGAGGAAGGGAGGTCCTACCTTTAATCAATCTAAGGATAAAAAGGGATATGCAAACAAAAAGTATAACTTGAAAAAAAGATCTACTAAACGGTGCCTAGAGGATCAATTGTCTGGAGTACTAGCTAGCATCTAAGTTCCAGTTCCCCTAGTGTCCAACTGACAGGAAGGTAGTGTAAACGAGGTTAGGGAGAGAGAAGAGGCACAGGGTCCCCAGAGAACAAGGGACTGGGTAATCAGGTCTAAACGCAGATGAAAAGCCTCACACAAAAAATAAATAAATAAATCTCTCAATTCACCCTAAAAGTTACCTCGACACCGTGGTCTAACCACTAGTGTCTACCTGAACCAACTCTCCCTACTAAAGTTATAAATAAATAAACACCTAAAAATCAATAACCATAGTGGTAACAAAAATAAAAAAAGTGCAGAGGTTAAAGAAAAAGAAAACACTCGATGCACGTTTCAGCGTGTTCAAAACACTGTCGTCAGGAGCCTGTGAACATGAGCAGCTTATTGTTCCATTTAAATACCTCTTGCTGATGAAACATGGCCATCAGCTGTTCAATGTGGAAGGTCCTGAGGGGCGGAGTATCTAAACTCTATTCTGCAGTCTACCAGGGGTGTAGATATAGATTTTGTTCTACATGTATTTTGATATCAACATATATATTCATTTTAAAATACAGTTTTACGTATATATACATATTTACATATATATATATATATATATATATATATTTTTTTTTTTTACTTATTTACATATTTATTTTATAATATATATATATATATATATATAATGAAAATTATATATAGAATCAATATCATTGTACGTGTATTTTGATATTAATATATATTTACAATTATATATTAATATTAAAATACAATTAGACAGTGTATGTGTATGTATATGTGTGTGTATATATTTTAAACTGTAACTTTAACTTTTTTTTTACTATTTACAGGCAGCAGGGGGAGTATCTGTAATTACAGGCACTCCCCCTGCTGGCATTGCTGTGGCCGGCTATGCCGTCCATGTGATCGTGAGGTCCTTGCGATCACATGGCCCAGGGAGGCCGGACAAGAAGGAGGGGGACTCCCTGGGCCCCCAGGTGAGTCCCCACACTGCGATCGCTGGCATAGGATCGCCGGTACCCGGGTAAGTACATAGAACGGCATGGGCGTTCTATGCCGCCCGCCAGCGTTTAGAGCCGGGTTCCCAAGGACATCAGAGAACGCCCACCGTCCTTAAGGGGTTAAGGCCTAAAGTTTGTGAGGCAAAGCCTCTATGCATCAGATTTGTTGTTCCAGCACATCAGATATATGCGCAATCAAATTGAGATCTGGCCAAGCCAACACCTTGAACATTTTTGCCATGTTTCTCAAGCCATTCCTGAACAATTGTTTGTTGTGTGGCAGGTTCATTATCCTGCTAAAAAAAAGGGAACACCATTGTCCAGCCAGATTTACAACTGAGAGAAGATATTAATAAATACATTATCTGATAATTGAAGTCTGGCATAGTCCGGTTTGGAAATTCTTCCCAATGCTCACTTGTGAAAAGTTACACCTGGAGACTAGAGGGCTGCATTATATCCCCGGCAAAAATGCATTCTGCCCATAAAGGTCATAATGTTTATGTTATATGTATAATGAAGCAATTTAGGGCTTTCCATCTTTAGTTTTTAGACTACAGCTTACATTATCTTAGGTCAGAAATTTGTTGCAGACGATTGTGAGAGTTATGGTCCAAGAACAGCTAATTATGCTGTTCATTTAGAAAAACTTTGCATTATACTGATTCAATAAACGTATATGCAGCTGCTACTAAACTAGAATTCCAATGATTTTAGAGACAAGAAATGAAGTGTATTGCTGTCTTTGCATGGTATGTAAAATATTATCAAGTTCACATGCTAAATATCCATTTTGTTTGACGTCAAGCTTGAACTTGTATGGCAGAAAACGTCAGCATTTTATTTAAAGATGTCCAACTATAGACAGTAATCCATAGTTGTAATCAAGCCCTCGTGTGCTAAATCAAGTCACTAATTATATTGTCATGGTTACAAGGTACTTCGGAGAAGAGCATCATTATAAGTTAACCCAAGTACTGAGAGAGCCTGATTTTACTCCATAAAACTGCTGAATATACTTGCACGTTGCCTTATTTATTCAGCAAACATTAGTGTCCTACCTGTAAGTATCTGTTCCTTATATCAGCGCAAAAAAAAATGTTACTTATTTTTCTCTAATTTCTGTGACTGATGCAAGGTAAAGGTACACTCCAAGTACCATAACCACTACAGCATGCTGGTGCCTTCCAATGTAAATAGTCAACCCATTTGCTAACATTTTGACTTTTTCTAAGATCTGCCTGGGGTTAGTCAATGCCTTTCTGATAGCCATACACTCTGTTTTAAATTAAAGGACCACTATAGTGCCAGGAAAACATACTCCCCTTCAGGGTCCCACTCCCGCCGGCCTCTAGGGGTAGGAAGGGTTTAAACTTACCTCTTTCTCCAGCGCCGGGCGGGGGACTCTCCTCCTCCTCTCCTCCTCCTCGGCTGAATGCGTATGCGTGGCAGTCTCATAGGAAAGTATTCACAATGCTTTCCTATGGATGCTGGCGTCTTGTCACTGTGAAAATCACAGTGAGAAGCGCGGAAGCGCCTCTAGTGGCCGTCAATGAGACAGTCACTAGAGGCTGGATCAACCCTATTATAAACATAGCAGTTTCTATGAAACTAATATGTTTATAGAAAAAAGGGTTAAACCTAGCTGGACCTGGCACCCAGACCACTTCATTAAGCTTTAGTGTTACAGGGCTTAGCTCATGGACTGAGACTGATCAGCAAACCCTCTCATGCACTGAGCTGCCCTGCATGGTATGGTTTAGCAGAGGTGAGCCAATGGAAGCTCCATGTAGGAGACTCTGGTACTCCGTAGATGCAGTGAACGGCACTGGCAGACTCCTGGTAAAAGGTTTAGCAAACAGTTTGACTACTTACATTGGCACCATAACTACAGGACTGAATTTTCACTTTAAAATAACAATGCATTCATATAATGTTTATTTTTGTAGTTATCTGCTACTTTAACCCCTTCAGGACCGGACTGTTTTGACCATGTTGTACGTTAAGGACCAGAGCTGTTTTAACACGTTTGTGGTGTTTGTGTTTAGCTGTAATTTTCCTCTCATTTACTGTTCCCATACAAGTTATATATTGTTTTTACAGGCCAAAAAGGACAAAAAGGGCTTTATTTACATACCATTATTTGTATCATGTCATATGATTTACTTTAAAACAATTGAAAAAAACATGTTTTTTTACTTTTACTTGAAAAATCTTTAAAAATATTTTACTTATCTACAATAGTTAATTAAAAAAACTGCTAAATAGATTCAACATTTTGTCCTGAGTTTAAAAACACCCAGTGTTTACATGTTTTTTGCAATTTTTTTGCAAGTTATAGGGCTGTAAGTACAAGTAGGACATTACTGTTTCAAAATATATATTTTTAAAGTTTATCAATGGTGACATTGTAACATTGTTATCTGTCATAAATCTCTAAATCACACCTCACATTTACATATATTTTTAAAGTAGACGACCCAGTCTTTTTTAGACGCCACTTAGTCACAAACACTGGCCAAAGATAGCATTTATATTTGTGTGCAAAAAAACTATTATGAATGCTAACTTTGGTCAGTGTTTACTAAGTGGCTACTAAAAAAGACTGAACATACCTCATTTGCAATTCCTATATCCGACCCTGTAACTTTCAAAAACACTATAAAACCTGTACATAGGGGGTACTGTTATACTCGGGAGACTTCGCGGAATACAAATATTAGTGTTTCAAAACTGTGTTTCAAAAATCTTTTTTAAAAACTCTTCTGAAAATCGTTGAATTTCGTTTTTGATCTTTATAATTTGTATTTCCAGAGCACTGTTAAGCAGATATTCAGTCACCCTTTGGAGCTCATTTACTGTCTCAACTTTTTCTGCTCTCTCTTGTTCCCCACTCTTCGTTGTTTCATCCAAAGAGTTGCTTTGAACCCCTGTTTTCTTGGGTTGAGGTGAAAAAAAGATAAACGTTTCTCCAATGGTTAATTTTTGTTCTCCATTTTCTTGAGTTTTTCTAGCTGCCATTTTGTAGCGTTGAATTTGAAATGAGGAGAAAACAAAAAACAAAAAGTCTGTTTGCTATGTCTCCTGCAAATTTCCAAGCCTAAAGCAGTCTAAAGACGAACTCCTTCTTCCACCTCTTAGCTTCATTTGTTAATTTGTTAATTTCCTATTGTTATTTCTCCCCCCTGCCCCCCTTTTT
This sequence comes from Pelobates fuscus, assembly GCF_036172605.1. Taxonomy (NCBI): domain Eukaryota; kingdom Metazoa; phylum Chordata; class Amphibia; order Anura; family Pelobatidae; genus Pelobates; species Pelobates fuscus. The sequence goes on along the minus strand of NC_086318.1, from coordinate 210,924,629 downwards.
TTTCTTTCTTTTCACTTTTCTCTTCTTTTTGTCCTCCTTTCTTTCCCATATATATATATATATATTATTTTTTCCTTCACTCTCACTGCTTTTCTCAACTTACTCAAAACAAATACTCCACTAGAGGCTGGATTAACCCATAAGTAAACATAGCAGTTTCTCTGAAACTGCTATGTTTACAGCAAAAAGGGTTAAACCTAGATGGACCTGGCACCCAGACCACTTCATTAAGCTGAAGCGGTCTGGGTGTCTATAGTGATCCTTTAAGGTTTAATGTAGCTAACTACCAATGAAGGGAGCAAATGGGACCGAGGTTTGAGAGGAGAGAAATTAAAAACAAAAAATAGGCACTGTTCAATATTGTCAAACAAAAATGCAAAATTACAATTTTATTGTGTGTGTGTGTGTGTGTGTGTATATATATATATATATATATAATTTTTCTTTTTTTTCTTTCCGGGAGCATACAGCTCACTCACGTGTCCTTAGTGTAAGGCAGGGGACCCCTTTCTCGAGATCGAGTCTGCCAGTTATGTAAAGTTATTTCCACCACGCAGGGCGCGTTCTCTATAGCACTAGTTCCTTATTGCCAGCGTAAACAGACAGTTCTCCTGTTGCTTTGTACAAGACTTCCAGGTCTTCCAGCCCTCGAGCATGCTCTTCAACCCTGCAGAAGCATTTCAGGGTTATTACCAAGAGAAGCCTTCTTTAGAAAAGTTTTTATCCCACTGCCATTCAACCTAGATCTAGGTTCAGTTAGCCACCTCAGAAGCCATGGCATTCTCCCTCCATCGGTCTTCGCCTGGCTCCTAAACCCACAAGCGGTATGCTACATCATCACCCCACCCCAATGATATAAAAAAAAGTTTCATTGCTCTTTAACAGTGTCCTAGAGTTAAGGAACACATACTCATGTTAGGAAGGACCTAAGTGCAGTTATACAAAAGGTAGTTTCAATTATAGTATAGGACAGTGCTAAGTAATCAACACTGACACAATGCTGAAACGAACAGGGTTGTTTACTCAAGAGAGAATCACTGAGAATTCAAAGTGAATTTCAAATTTAAGGTCAAAACAGCTAAATAAAAAACAGAATTTAGTTGGAGAATGTTTCTAAGCTTACTATTTTGGCCTTAGTTTTGAAGACACTATATCTTATTTCTTTCCTGAAATGCCATACTTCTTCTTGAAAAATGTATTCCATTTCCAAGTGATATTATTTAATCTATATTATACTTAATCCTGTCACATTTGCCACATTTAATTCATCAATTGCCATAAATGTTTACATGAACTATTACAAATACTGGACAAATGCTTGTCTAGATTATATATAATAAAAATGCCCAGCTGGATACCATCAGTAATATTCTATAACCCACATACTGCACCCACTTCAGTGTAAGTGCCCGCTATTTTTGTGTGTGCATTGTCAGTGGAAGTATGTGTTTCTTAGTTTGCAATATCAGTGTTTTTCTGTATGTGCAATGTCAGTGTAAGTATGGAGTGTGTAGTGTCAGTTCATAGTTACATAGGCTGAATAGAGACATGTGTCCAAGTTCAGTCTTCCTCACATTTGTTTTTTTGCTTTTGATCCGAAATTTAATGCCAATTTTTTGTATCAGTTTCTGAAGACAAATGCTAGTGTACATGTATTTGTTTTTGTGTGTGCATGAATGTTTCTGTGTGCAATAATAAGGCCTGGACTGGGTAATAGCCATGGGCAGTGGCTCCCATAGGATCTCTCTAACCGACTCCTGCAATGCCCCTTGAGAAAAGGGGCTTTATGCCCATACTAATTGAGATGGGAGGGGGGAGATTGTACTGTCTTTGGCTTCCATATTAGAGTGTTGCTGTGGGTTACCATGGCAATGCTCTAATACTTTCCTTTGTGCCAGCTGGAAGTAGATGTTTGCAACTATTGGATGTGCAGACAAAGTGCCCTTTCCACTGGACAACCAGGGTACAACATAATCCCTACCTGGTCCAAAGTAAGTGACAGGGAGGGGACAATACATGTTAGAGATTTTTAAAAGCCCCTGCCCCTACACACTACATCCCATATTCCCCATATATGACAGCCCTTAATCCCCACACACACTACAGCCCGTGTCTCCCCTAAAACTTCAGCCTCTATGGCCCTCACCCTACAGCCCATATTGCTTATATATGACAGCTCTTATTGCCCACACACTACACACACTACAGCCCCTGTCTCCCTTCACACTTCAGTTCATATAACGCTCACATTACAGCCGATATCCCCATACAAATACCATACAGTTCCTAGTCCCCATATATACTGTACAGCTCCTTACCCACCACACATACAATTCAGCTCCTACCTCCCCACACACACACTACAGCCCCCATCTGCCCACAGTCTACAACCTTAATCCCCCCAACACCCTCCAATCCCTCCATAAATGACACGCTACAACAGCTATAAACACACTACACCCCTAACATACCTCTCTACTCTACACTACAAACAACCCCATTCACAGACACAAAACCCCACAAGAAACCTCCCTTTTATGCATCCCTTCTCGCTACATACATCCCCACACATTTAACCCCAAAAGCAGTTTCCCCACATACACGCAACCCCAAAAGCAGCCTCCTCACACACAACACCACAGGTTGTCTACCCCACACATGCAACACCACAAGTAGGCTCTCCACACAAACACACAACACCCAAAGAAGTCTACCCACACACAATATCAGGAGCACCCTACCTCACACATGCAGCATTAGGTAGGGTAGCTTCTTGGGGTGCTTGTGTCTGTGAATAATTTTTTGTCAAAATTTTTTGTAAAATACGTACATTGCAATAGCACATGTAAAACACATACAAAACCACCGGCAGCCTCCTCATACAAACACTCTCCCAAACCTGTCCCACTTTTGTCTTCTGGTATTCCACTATGGGGACAGCAGGTTCACGTGTCTGTGCATGCAGTGTCAATGCATGCATTTGGGTGTGTAGTGTGAATGTATTGTGTAAATAAAGTTTTTTAGTGTATGTAATATCCCTTGTTTGCCTTATTCCTATTACATAAAATAACCAGACCAGGTGTTTGGCAGATCATATCTGAAGATGTGTACATGGGAAAAGAAATGTGTAAGCATTCCTGTAGGGAGTTTGTACATTGCCTGTAGCTTATGCCATTTTTTTGATTTTGAGTATGAAGTAATAAAGATATGTATTTTTAATTTTATTTTTTTTCAAGAATTTTACAGTGTTTCTAGATTTTCAGATATGGGATAACATTTCTACGAGTTTTTTTGTTTAAGTGTTAGTTTTCTTTTAAAGGAGATTAATTTATTAAGAAGCATTAGTGAATGTAAACTGTTCTGATTTAATAGCAAATCATTTTATCGTGTTCACACATCAGTCAGCATACTGCTTTCTTTATTCAGGGAAACCGTATTCACCCTAAGCATGTTAGTGACTATTACTTGGAATGTAGTCTAGTGATTGTCCAGTGAGCATTGCTAAGAATTCAGTCTGAACAAAGGAGCGACGTTAACGTCTTGCAAACACAAATGATTTTACAAATCAATTAATACATGTCTCTTTCATCTTCAGTTAACGAACAGTTGGCACATACCCGTGACCCCAAGGAAGCCCTGCAGGATTACTACCTCCTGTACAAGCAGCTAAAGACCTCTAAATGGCAGCACTCCAGGAAAACGTAAATTTAGTTAAAATCAAGCAAAGAGCAAGGACAAGAGAACATTATATAATGTTGGCAGCAAGTGAACTCACATGGGAATAGCAAAAAAAATCAAGAAGCGCTGCTTGTAGCATCAGGAATAAAAAAGGTGCTGCCAATTAGGATGTATTTCTGGAAAAAGCTGTGTCCACCTGAGACTTTAAAGCCAGAGCTGTCGTGAATGCATCACTGATGGATTTTCTCAAAGTTACTGGCAGAGCCTTTGGATCTGCCGCTCTATTATTTATGCTTCATCTGACCAAACATCCATATTGTTACCTAATAAAAAAAGCCGTATCCTTTCCCTTTTTCAACTCAGAAATGAATATATTTTATGTAATGAAACATTACAAACTTGTTTTCGATTTCATATTTTTAAAGAGACACTGGAGGCTTGAGTTGACCCATTTTTAATGCATTCAAAATATATGCAAAATAATAATAAAACAGATAATCACATTTGACGTTTATTTGCTGCACAACCTCAGGCCTTGCAGATTCTTCTGTGAATCCTGACCAGGAATTCATAACATTATGCACAACAGTACTTTTTGCAGCATATGTAGAATCACTGCAGGCTGTGCGGAAGGGGCAGAAAGGGTATTGCTGGTGGCACAAAAGTTATAAAGAAAAAAAATTAAGATTAATGAAAGAAAATACTAATTTTGTAAAAGCCTAAATGTAGACCAGATGGGAAAACTAGATTTAAATTGCTTTCCACTGTAAAAATTGTTAATAAATCATATTTATGGCCTCTTCACCGGTTTAGTGATGCCAATTACTAGTGAGACCAATCTAATGCATAACGGTTAGCGCCCCCATGGTTTAATTATGTGATTGTTAAGGCATAATGCACTGATAATACTGCAGACAGCCAATCAATACTCATAACTTACATTTGTTGTTTTTCATCCCCTTCTTCCTTGAAATCATTACAGGAAGACATTTCAGAACAGGCAAATTCATAAATTAAAGGTTATTACTGTACATGTGAGTGGGTGTTTTTAATACATCAGTAAGGCGATAAAAAAGAGGTGAAAAAACATGCCGACAGCAAAGTCAGGTTATTTTATTAATACATGAACAAACTCTCAGACAGCCAAAAGGAATATCAACCATGTGTTACGTCGGAAAGCAGTAAGACATAACTATAATTAGTTATTTATATAGCACCAACATATTCCACTGCGCTGTTCAATAGGTAAACAAGACAAACACTGGAACAGTACGTTGAGCCGTGGAGAGGTGGCCGCTCTTCCCATCCCTACTTTTCCTGTGCAACCTTGCTAACTTCCTACCTCCCCCCCCACCCCCTCCCCACTGGACAGCTACCGACCAACACAGCTGCACGTACCTCTTGCACCACGACATTGTGGGACTAGACCTTGCAGGCACAAGATGGCGGATGCCTTTCCTCTGGCCACGCCTGAGCTTTTCACAGCCAAGGGTGCTCTTTGCCGCACCAATGATCATTACATAGTTACATAGTTACATAGCTGAAAAGAGACTTGCGTCCATCAAGCTCAGCCTTCCTCACATATGTTTTTGCTGTTGAGCCAAAAGAAGGCAAAAAACCCAGTCTGAAGCGCTTCCAATTTTGCAACAAACTAGGAAACAATTTCTTCTTGACCCCAAAATAGCAGTCAGATGTCTCCTTGGATCAAGCAGCTATTACCCCACTAATTAGAAATGATATCCCTGTATGTTATGTTTTTGAAAGTATTTATCCAATTGCAGTTTAAACATCTGTATAGACTCTGCTAAAAACCACCTCTTCAGGCAAAGAATTCCATATCCTTATTGCTCTTACTGAAAAACCTTTTCTATGCCTTAGATGAAATCTCCTTTCTTCCAGCCTAAATGTGTGACCTCGTGTCCTATGTATAGCCCTGTTTATGAATAGATTTCCAGATAATGGTTTGTACTGGCCCCGAATATATTTGTTTAATGTTATCATATCCCCTCTCAGATGCTGTTTTTCCAAACTAAAGAGATTTACATTTTTTTAACCTTTCTTAACCATAACTAAAATGCTCCATTCCTTTTATCAATTTTGTAGCTCGTCTCTGCACTTTTTCTAGTGCCATGATATCGTTCTTTAGAACAGGTGCCCAAAATTGCACAGCATGTTCAAGGTGTGGTCTTACTAGCGATTTATAAAGAGGCAAAATTATATTTTCATCTCGTGAATTTATGCCCCTATTTATACATGACAAAACCTTACTGGCCTAAGCAACAGCAGATTGAAATTGCATATTGCTGCCTAATTTGTTGTCTATAACAATTCCCAAATCCTTCTCGTGTGTGGTTATCCCTAGTTCACTACCATTTAGGGTGTAAATTGCTTGTGTATTCTTAACCCTGAATTGCATAACTTTGCATTTCTCTACGTTAAATTTCATCTGCCATTTACCTGAAAAATTTTCATCTGAAAATGTACCATTAATGACAACTCGCTGTACTCTATGCTTAAGCCAATGTTCTACCCAAGAACAAGAATATTCATCTAGACCAATTTCTTTTAGTTTGAAGACTAACCTATTGTGAGGAACCGTATCAAATGCCTTGGCAAAATCCAAGTAGATCACATCCACTGCAACACCCTGATCTATACTTCTACTTAATTAGGTTAGTTTGACATGACCTATGTTTCCTAAAACCATGCTGATTATTGCTAATAACACAGTTCTTCCCAATGAATTCCTAAATATTATCCCTTAATAGCCGTTCAAATAATTTTCCAGTCACAGAAGTTAAGCTCACAGGTCTATAATTTCCAGGCAAGGATTTTTAACCCTTTTTAAATATAGGAACAACATCTGCCTTCCTCCAATCCTCCGGTACAATACCTGAAACAAAATAATCTTGAAAAATTAAATACAGAGGTTCACTTATTTCCCCACTTAGCTCCTTAAGTACTCGTGGTGGATACCGTCAGGCCCCGTAGCTTTATTTACATTAATTTTCTTTAATAGCTGTAGCACCTTGTCTTGAGTTATCCAATCACAAGTTATCTGCAAGTTTGTTGAAGCAATCATTTGCTTATCTCTTGCCATAGGATCCTCATTAATATATACTGAAGAAAAATAGTTATTTAAAATTTCTGCCTTTTCCTGGTCTTCATTAACTAACAGACCCATCTCTGTTTTCAGTGTACCTACACTTTCATTTTTTTAGAATTGATGTACTTGAAAAATAATTTGGGGTTGGTTTTGCATTATTTGGCTATCAATTTCTCATTTTCTTGTTTAGCCACTGATGTAGAATTAGATGTAGAGGCCGCCAGAGGCCTATTGGATATTTCTCCTGTCAGCTGGATATCGTGGCCAGAGGGACCCCTGCCTTAGGGCTGTTTTTGCTGCAAGAGAACTTATTGAAAGAACTGCAGACCTGGTCCTCGGCCACCCTCTGGTTGTCTTGGCTCCTCATGACATTTCTACCATCATCAACCAAGTCCAGCTCAAGCATGTGTCTCCTGCCAGACACCTGCGCCTACAGTGTCACCTTCTACTACCTGACAACATTACCATACAAATATGTCAAATTCTTAATCCTTCCACTCTTCTTCCACTCCCTGAGGGGGGTATCTACTATGGGTTTATCATGGATGAAACCTACATCTACCTCCTCGCCGGATGCATCAAGAGAATGCATCCAGATTTAACATTCTATAAAGAACAAACACCTCTCTGTGAAGGCCCTGATTATGCCTTCTGTACCACGTGGTACAAGCCAAACATCACTCCTGAGCCTTGCTATGAAGATGAGCTTTATCACTGGATGGGGGTGAAGCTCACTGCTCAAGATTTCTACTGTGATTCTGAAGGCAATAGCATGGTCCTGATCCAATTACCCCCAGAACTCAATTACCTGTACCGTCATTGGGATACTGCTATTCCACATGTCCCTGTTACCAAGTTGAAAACAAAATCATGGAATGATCTTGGGCCCATGGCAAAATTATGGGCCACCATGGATGAATCACAGCTACAGGAAAATGGCATTGCCAAGTACCCAACAACTGATCTTCTTGAAGCATGGCCACGCCATTTCCTGGAAAAAGAATTACAAGATCTGGTCATAGTGAATAATTATGACCCAGAGACACCTCATGACTGTTTTGAACAGATGAAAATGGAGACAATACACTTACCAACTGTGCATGAGAATCCATTACCAAATCCTGATTTCACCCTGTTTGTGGACGGTTCAAGGTATGCTGATGAAGAAGGGAAATACCACACAGGATATGCCGTTACCACAACAGATGAAGTTATCAAGTCATCATCTTTACCACCGGCAATGTCTGCACAAGAAGCTGAATTACAAGCCCTGACTTCAGCATGCAAAATTTCCGAAGGAAAACGTGCCAACATCTACACAGATTCAAGATATGCTCTGGGTGTGGCACATGACTTCGGCCTCATTTGGAAGACAAGAGGATTTCTTACCACTGCCGGTACACCAGTCAAACACAGCTCTGCAATCAAGGAACTAATGGATGCCCTCCTACTCCCTGAAGAAGTGGCCATCTTGAAAGTCAAGGCACATGGGAAGTTGGATACAGATGAAGCAAAGGGCAACCATTTGGCTGATCAGGCTGCTAAGCAAGCAGCAAGAAATTTGCAGGAAGTGGATGAAGAAGTGTCCAGACAAGAAGAAGAAGTTCCTATTTTTACCTTACAAACCCTTCCTACTGACCTAAGAATTTTGCGGGAACAGCAAGCTGCAATTACCCCCGAAGAAATCCAGAAATGGAAGAAGAAAGGAGCTATCCTAAAGGACGGAATATACTACAACAACTTTAAATTCTGCCTTCCTAAAAATTTATACCCAGCAGTTGTTCAATGGGCACATGGACCTGCACATCTGTCAAAGGATTTAATGGCCGCCCTCATACAAAAGTATTATGAAGCACCTGGAATCACAACATTGATCAACAGCTTCTGTAGGGCCTGTGTCATTTGTGCAAAATGCAACCCAGGGAAACCAACCAAGGTGCCCTTGAAACACCTGGCTAAGCCCATGTACCCATTCCAGAGAATTCAGATTGACCATATACAAATGCCCAAGAGTGGGCCTTATGAATATGCACTAGTAATAGTGGACATGTTCTCAGGCTGGCCAGAAGCCTACCCAGTGGCCAATATCACTGCCAAGACAACAGCAAAACGTCTACTTGCAGATATTGTATGTAGATTTGGACTTCCAGAAGTCATTGAAAGTGATCAGGGCCCAGCTTTTACAGCAACAGTGACTAAAGAAATTTGGACTGCTCTGGGGGTGACCCTAGCCTTTCACACCCCTTACCACCCACAAAGTAGTGGTAAAGTGGAACGCATGAACGGCACTCTAAAAGCCAGAATGTTAAAAATGTCACAAGAAACAAAGATGCCCTGGCCAGAAAGCCTGTCAATAGCTTTATTCAGCGTTAGGCACACACCTAGAGGGAAGCACACACTATCCCCATATGAGATTCTATTTGGGACTGCACCCAGACTAGGTTGTTATTATCCGCAACAGTTGCAGCTTCAATCTGATGTTTTAGTAGACTATGTAACTGAACTTGCAAGTGCCTTAAACAAAATACATGCCCAAGTTTTCTCTTCAATTCCAGATCCCGATTTGGATACAGGTACCCACAACCTGCTTCCCGGAGATTGGGTTCTGGTCAAGAAATTTGTGCGGAAAAATACCCTGGAACCAAGATTTGACGGACCGTTCCAAGTTCTCCTGATCACGCAACCTCTGTCAAATTGGCCGGCAGGCCACACTGGATCCACGCTTCCCACTGCAAGAAGACTCCTGCCCCAGAGGAAGCAGATACCGCACAACCATGTACCTCTGGTATATTATCTCCTTAATTAGTCTAATTAAGGCCCAGCAAGTAGCCATCACCAAAGATGTTAGTGGGTACACCTTCTGGTACAATTCATCATGTACCCGTGTGGCTACTTATACTTTTGATTACTGTGATATCGTAGAATGCCCATTCCCTACATCACAGATTCAGAATATCTATAGAGATATCCCTCATGCAAAGGACCCCTATGTTTGTGTAGTTGACAAACAATGGGGGCACAATTGTGACCATTGGGGGGTGGCGGGATGGAATGCCGGGCCTGCCTGGGGTTACAAACCAAAAAGTGCCTTATCTAAAATAGATGATCATGGTAGATCCCTTCTCCAAAGAATGACTCTGAGAAAGCCTGGAGGAGGTATACCAATGAAATTAATTCTAAATATTGAGCATCCAAGTCCAACAGATGCAGACCAGTATGTAATGGGAATGTATTGGAAAAAAGGTTCCTATAACAAGTTAGGGCATTTCTACCTTAAAGATATGTGTAACTCTTCCGAGTGGCAAGGGGCCACCCATATGGTCTCAAATCCATTAAAACCACACATCCAGTCCTTTAAGGACATGATGGCCATCGCTAACCCCACCTTTGAAGATACCATGGCCGCTGAAACAGGTTTTAATGATGTTAATCTATGGTTAGAATGGATGAAATATAATGCCAACAAGCATAACAAAACCGCATGCTATGTGTGTGGCGGTGCCCGGCCTCACCTGGGCACCGTGCCTTTAACCCTGCCAGTAGATATAGAAGAATGTGTTTTGAGTCTTTTTGCCTATCACTACGATTTCGACAGGTCCATATGTAGAGCATGGACAGTAGAGTATCCTCTTCTAGCCAAGGATGTCAAACCCCCAGATGGTGTTACAGTATATAAAGGTAACTACACTTGTTATGCTAATTATGATGGAATTGGTAAATTCCTGGGTAACTTCTCTAAAGGGTATTGTGCTACCTACATAAATGTCTCCATGAACTTGTTGCAGTTCCATACTAGGTCATTAGGGGATATTTATCCCCTATTATTTTTATTTAGGGGATATGGTTGTGTGGGGATTTACAGCTAAGATCCAGAATGGACAAGGAATGGTGGGGGGAGTGTACTTTGGCTAAAGCCATCATGCCTACATATTATCTCTGACACACACCCTGACACACATGAGTCCAAACACACACCAACCAAGGTTAAGCGCGAAGCCCCAGTAAAAGGAAGTTTTGACCCTCACATTTATATTGATGCCATTGGGGTGCCTAGGGGGGTGCCCAATGAATTTAAAGCGAGAGATGAAGTTGCTGCAGGCTTTGAATCACTTTTCACCATAGTTACCGCAAACAAGAATTTAAATTGGATAAATTACATTTATTACAACCAACAACGCTTTGTTAATTACACCAGGGATGCCCTCCAGGGTTTAGCCGAACAATTGCAGGCAACATCCCAAATGTCCTTCCAGAATAGAATGGCCTTAGATATGATTCTAGCTGAAAAAGGAGGAGTATGTAAAATTTTGCCCGACACCATGACATGTTGTACTTACATCCCAGAAAACACAGGCCCTAATGGCAAAGTTACCTTAGCCATAGAGAAATTGAATGAGCTCTCTGAAGAGTTAAAAAGGAATTCTGGGATAAAAGATCCCTGGGAAAGATGGTTTGGTTGGATGACAGGATGGCAAAAAGCTTTAATGCATATTGGTATAGCAATACTAATTTTTCGTTTTATCTTTGCTCTTCTCGTTTGTTGTGTCCTCCCTTGTCTGAGAAAATCCCTCATGAAGACTGTAGACCAAGCGGCACCCACTTTCACACATCTCGAAGTTGATGACCAAGATTTCCAAGATCTCAACTCACCCTGTATACCGCTGCAAACTATCCGTTTTGTTGATAAAGTGCGAGAGTTCTAGGAAGGGACCAGCTTAGGGACAGCATCTGTCAGTGAATGGTAAAGACCCCGTGTGGAGAAGTGGTGGACAAGCCACCATGGGCCACCCATGGGAGTGAAGTGTTCGAGAGCCATGCTGACGATGAGTTAGCCTATTAGGGTCAGAGTAAGGGACAGAGTTGCACTTTGCATTAACACCTAGCTAGCGGCCACGGGGTTTCTGTGCCTTTGGGCTAACACGTCTTCTGGTATTAACAAATAAAGTTTATCTTTTAGAATCTAACATTTCATAGGGGGGACTGATGTAGAATTATGAAAAATCTTTATTGAACCTGTATTGAATTATTGTACTAACTCCATTTTAACCTCACACTGTGACAGACCCTCCATTTTGTCCACATTACCTGACAGATCCTCCATTTTAAACTACATTACATGACAGAATTTCCCAGCAACATTTAATACAATGAACAGAGACTGTATTTTCTATAAAGACATGACTAACCCCGGAATTGCTGAATCTCCTGTAATTTGCAACATAGTATAATCTGAAGGCCATGAGAACACTGTACTAATGAAATGTTCTATTCATAAAAGAACCTTGCACCTGACTACGAGACTGACATCACTAACTACGTAAAATGACGCCCAAGCCCCCCTTTCCACCGAGTAAACCTCATGCTGGGAAAGATGGCGCTTGAGCCATCCGTACACACCCGTGTCCAGAACAATACCACCTCTCGGTGGGAGGACACTTAGCTAACTACTTAGTTTTTGAGCCAATTAATCATATTGATGGGTGGACACTGACACAGACACTTAACAATTAATCCAATTAATGATGTTTATTTACTGATATCTCGATAATCAATGATGATGCAAAATTCCCCTTAAAAGGGCCTGCGAGCCCGCTTTTTCCTCACTTGCCAATAAATTTCCTCAAAGTTATTTTAACCTGAACTCCGTGTGTCAGTCTGAATTACTTCTGCGTATACGCAATATAATTTTCTCTAATTTGGACAGGAACAGATAGACATTTAAACATCTTTGTTTATTTCTAAATTATACTAGAAAACCACTTTAATTGCCTTTTTGCAAGTATTATTAGCTTCCTTATGTCTTATATAGGATGCCTCTGATTTGTCCAATCTAAATGCTTTAAATGCCCTTTTCTTATTTTTAATCTCTTGTTTTACTTCTCTACTAAGCCACATTGGTTTTAATTTGTTTCTTTTATATTTATTACCCGATGGTACATACTGTGAAATGTACCTTTCTAATATTTGTTTGAATAGTTTCCATTTTTCCTCAGTGTTTTTATCACTAAGGAGTTTATGCCAGTCGATATGTTGTAGAGCTGCCCTAATCTTATTAAAATTGGCTTTTTTTAAATTATATGTTTTAATATACACCACATGCTTTTGCTTTTTTGAGTTTATTTCAAAAGTTACAATATTGTGATCACTATTTCCCAAATGCTCCCCTACTTGAATGTTGGTTCAAAGATCAACATTGTTTGTTAAAACGAGATCCAGACAAGCATCCTTTTTAGTTGGTGCTTGTACCAGTTGTGACATAAAGGTGTCATTTAACACATTTGAAAACCTGATTCCCCTTACTTACTAGTCCCTCTAGCCCAATTTATGTCCGGGTAATTAAAATCTCCAATAATTAATGTGCAGCTTTCCCAATTTGCTCTAACAGCAGTTCTTCCTCATTAATATTTACATTTGGTGGTTTATAACATATCCCAACCAATAATTTCTTTCCCTTTGTTTGCCCCAAGCAGATATCTACCCATAAAGCTTCCACATTTTCCTCGTCACACTCCACATGCCTAAGATTTGACTTTAACTCATGGCTGACATACAAACATACACCACCACCCTTCTAGTTTTTCCTATCCTTCCTAAATAACGTGTACCCATTTAAGTTAACTGCCCAGTCATGTGTCTCATCCCACCATGTTTCTGTTATGCCTATTATATCATATATATCATATATATCATAAAGGCCTGATTGTTCCTTTTGACTTCTGTTGCTAAAGACTTAAATTCTAGGGCGTATTCTACCAGGGTTCTGTTTCCTTGTTTAAGGCGAAGGAGATATGTGGCTGCGTTGGCCTTCCTACATAAAGGATCAAATGTTCTACTAAATGCGGCAACAAAAGCAGCATATCTATAGACCAGCGGGTTGTCATTCTCTCATAAGGGATTAGCCCAGGATAGTGCTTTGTCTACGAGCAACGTTTAAGAAAGTATCAGTATCAGTTGTATAAGCACAAGGTTGTAGTTCAAAATGAATGCTGATCTGTTTCAAAAAACCACTACACGCATCCAGTGCTCCACCATAATGCAATGGTGATGTGACATGAGAAGAAGCACCAACAGTAGCCACTTCTAACCCTGTTGTTATGGGGGCAGCAGGAGGAGTTTGACCCTCATCTTGCAGAGAGACAGTACTTCTCCTCAAACCCCCTTAGGGGTTTACACTTGCAGGATCCATTATTGCTCTGGTGTAATGTCAGGAAATACAACCCAACAACTAAAGTAGAAAACATATACCAGACCTTAGCCATGATCCCAAAATGTTAGAAATTGAACGTTCCAGTGGGCTGTGATGTCATCAACATCATGACGTTGGAGCACACGTGCCATGTCATAAAAAGGGGTGGAGCTATATCAGCCAGTGTCGGAACTGCTAAGGTTAGAGGGAGGACCTTGAGGATGGTCCCCATCCACATGGAAGAGGTCCCCAGGCTGTGTCCCAGCCTGGCAACTAAAAACAGGTACCCTGACACCAGCCGGCCTAGACAGAGAGTCACCAGATGCCTCACCTCTCTTCAGCGATCCTGAGTGCAGCGAAGCAGCCACCAAAAGCAACCACCTACTCTCAGGCCCGCATGCTACCTTCATAGGTAGAGGGGATTGGTGTTTGGGGACCTCTATGTCCTGAGGGTGATGAAGTCAGCCCTAGAGTGGGTCTGGAGCAGTGCACAACATTGGAGTCACTCTGTAGACATGCATTCAGCATTATCTTGCACTTTCCACTCATTGAAGTTGGCTGATCCAGGCTTTATTTGCAAGAGCGGACGCCAAGTTCCCTAACCCACCTTATATGTATCACACATTATTCATTCTGTTGATATTTGTTTTTTTCTAACCATCGAGAAGTAGTGTAATGCAGTTTTATTCCAGTGGTCTAATATTTTGCCTTGTTATCTAGCATGTTATCCAGTTCTACTATTGATTTTCTTTTTTTCTACACTTAACCTGTAACATGCTTTCTTTAAATTTGTCACGATTCGGGGAACCTAGAGGAAAAAGGTGCAGTACCGGTCCTTAGAATGGCCGGGTTAAGCACACCAAGAATAGTCAGGAGACAAGCCGAGTAAGGGGAGCCAGAAAACAGGAGAACGTGAAACAAGCCGAGGTCAAAGGGATGGAGAATACAGGAGAGTCGGAGGAACAAGCCAAATAATCGGTAACCAGAGAGAAACACAAGCAAACAGCAATACAGGTAACTAAAGACCACAACAGGGCACTGAGGGACAGGAAAGGTAAGTATTTAAACCCTGTGGTTAATTCTGATTGGATAACTTCCAATCAGAATTAACAATCACACGTGGGAGATATCTATACCTCCCACTGTGATTGTCATACTGTGACTTTAACGCAGGGTCACGTGGCTAACCCCGGCGTTTGCATAAATGCGTGGTCTCCCAGCGTGCAGCGTTATACACGCTGCCGCTGGGAGACGAGAAGGAGGATGCGAGCGGCGTCCGAGGCTGTGAGGACGCCGCTCGCTAACAGGCATAGGAAGGGGAGACCGCGTGCGGCGAAGAACCAAGGGTGAGTGCTGCGAGCGGCTTGCAGCCTCCCCTCCCAGCCGCCCGCGGGACCCTGACATTACTCCCCCTCGAGGACCGCCCGGAGGGCGGGAAGCCGAAGGCTTCAAAGGAAACCGCGCATGAAAGCGGACCAAAGAGGGTGCGTGCAAATCAGAGACAGAAACCCAAGACCCCTCCTCAGGACCGTAACCCTTCCAATCCACCAGATACTGCAACCGACCCCGAGAAAAACGAGAATCGAGGAGAGCAGGCACCTCGTACATGTCACTAGAGACCGCGCGGAGGGAATCGAGTCGCCTGAGAGGACCAGAGAACCGATTACAGAGCAAAGGCTTCAAAAGGGAGTGAAACGTGTTAGGCATACGCATGGAAGGAGGCAAGGCCAGGGAGTAGGACACGGGATTCACCCTACGCAATACCCTATAGGGGCCAAGGAACCTGGGCGCAAATTTCATCGAGGGAACTCTGAGGTGGAGATTCCTAGAGGACAACCAAACCTAATCACCCGGAGCATAAGAAGGAGCCGCACACCTACGGCGATCAGCAAATCTCTTCTGAGCAACCGCTGCACGAGAGAGAGCAACATGGACCTGATCCCACATCTTCCGTAAGCAGGCGAGATGCTCGTCCAAAGTGGGCATTCCCTTGTCGGAGAATACGCCGGGAAGGACAGAGGGTTGGAACCCATAAGCAACCATAAAAGGACTTAAGCCAGTAGACGAATGAGTCACAGTATTCCTGGCGAATTCAGCCCAGGGAGGAAGATGAGACCAGTTGTCTTGGTGTGCATTCGTGAAGCAGCGTAAATACAACTCCACAGACTGATTAGCCCGTTCAGCAGCTCCATTAGATTGTGGATGATAGGAGGACGTAAACGACAAGGAGATCCCCATCTCAGCACAAAATCCCTTCCAAAACCGAGAGACAAATTGAGAACCCCTGTTGGATACGATATCCAGTGGTATACCATGCAACCGGAACACCTCTTTGGCAAACACCTGAGCCAACTGAACCGCAGAGAGAAGTTTCTTAAGCGGAATAAAGTGCGGCATTTTAGAGAACCTATCTGTCACAGTCAAAATTACTGTCTGTCCATCAGAGGAAGGAAGATCCACAATAAAATCCATGGATAAGTGGGTCCAGGGTTTCTTGGGTACAGATAGGGGCATCAGGAGTCCCCGGGGTTTAACATTAGGCGACTTACACTGTGTACAGACATGACAAGCCTGCACATAATCCACCACATCTTGTTTAAGTGAAGGCCACCAAAACTGTTGAAGGAGACCCTTGTACGTCTTGGTAATCCCCGGATGACCAGCAGTTTTGGCGGTGTGAAATAAAGCTAACAACTTTTTTCTGTCTTTTACTTTCACGTATAGTCTACCAACAGGTGTCTCAGACTGTGCTTGGGTTTGGTATGTCTTGATACTATCAAGGAAAGGAGACAAAATAACCAAACGAGTAGCAGCTATTATCTGAGACGCAGGTACAATGGGTTCGGGAGCAGGGGCAATAGACTCCAAAGGTTCGTACTGTCGGGAGATAGCATCAGCTTTGACATTACGGTAACCAGGTCTATATGTAATAACGTACTAAAGCGTGAAAGAAATAAAGACCATCTAGCCTGCCGAGAGGACAATCTTTTAGCATCTGCTATATAGGAGAGATTCTTGTGATCAGTTATAACCAAAATGTTGTGTCTAGATCCCTCTAATAAGTACCTCCATTCTTTAAAAGCCATCACAATAGCCAAAAGTTCCCTGTTCCCGACGTCGTAATTCTTTTCTGAATTAGACAGCCTTTTAGAAAAGTAACAACAGGGATGGAGGGGTTCGTCATACGATAATCTTTGGGACAACACTGCTCCTACACCTGATTCAGAAGTGTCCACTTCCATAACAAAGGGAAGGGAAGGATCAGGATGGTGTAGCACAGGGGCAGTGGCAAATGCCTTTTTGAGAGTCTCGAAGGCCTCAAGGACTTCAGGAGTCCAAACCCTGGGGTGCAAACCTTTTTTAGTTAGTTTCGTAATAGGGGAAATATGTGGTGAAAAGTTTTTAATAAACTTCCGATAATAATTGGCAAACCCTATAAAGCGCTGTATTGATTTCAGTCCTTGGGGGAAGAGGCCAGGACAGTATGGCTTCCAATTTAGAAGGATCCATGCTGAATCCCTGTTCATAAATGACATACCCTAGGAATTGCACAGAAGTCTGGTCGAACAAACATTTTTCTAACTTGCAATAAAGACCGTTCTGCAACAATTTCTTAAGCACCATCCTCACATGAGTATGGTGTGACTTTAAATCAGGAGAATATACAAGTATGTCATCAAGGTATACCACGGCACAGACATGCAGTAGATCCCTAAGGATATCATTTATGAGGTCCTGAAACACAGCAGGAGCTTTACACAGTCCAAAAGGCATGACTAGATACTCATAATGTCCACTACGTGTATTGAACGCTGTTTTCCACTCATCATTCTCCTTTATATGAACAAGGTTATAAGCCCCCCTGAGGTCTAGTTTAGTAAAATATCTAGAACCTTTGACACGATCAAACAACTCAGTGATGAGAGGGATAGGATAGGCGTTCTTGATCGTTATATTGTTCAGACCCCTGTAATCTATGCATGGCCTTAAGTCACCCTCTTTCTTGGCAATGAAAAAGAAACCAGCACCAGCAGGAGAGGAGGACCTTCTGATAAAACCTTTCCTCAAGGATTCCCGTATATACTCCTCCATAACCTGATTTTCTTTTTCTGAAAGAGGGTAGACCTTACCCCTAGGTGGCATAGTACCCGGTAAAAGGTTTATGGCACAGTCATAGTCACGGTGTGGAGGTAGCTTATCTGCCTCCCTTTTTTTTAAAAACCAATGCAAGGTCTGCATACACAGAAGGGACAGAAACAGAAAGTGGTTTAGCCGTGGGCACATTGAGTAAACAAACAGGACGTACATAGGCCATACAGTCTCGTTGACAAGATTCCCCCCAGGAGAGTATATCTAAACAACCCCAATCAAGTACTGGGTTGTGTTTAACTAACCAGGGAAAACCCAGAACGATGGAAGCAGTAGGGGAGTCAATTATTGGGAAGGTTAGCCTTTCCTTGTGCAAAGCACCCACAGACATAACTATTTCTTGGGTTTCATGGGTCACCAGAGGTTTCTCAAGTGGTCTACCATCTATGGCCCCAACGGCCAAGGGTGTGGCCTTTTGGATCAAAGTCAAGGCTGCGGTTTTAGCAAAGTTTTCATCCATAAGGTTGTCTACCGCACCTGAATCGATCAAGGCTTTGGTTGTTATAGTGGTTTTATTGACCAAAAGAGAAACCGTAATAAACGGTCTGGAGAGGGACACATGAGGGGACAAAGTCATAACACCCGAGGCCGACCCCTCTCTAGGCCTTAGGTGCTGAAGTTTCCCTGTAATTTAGGGCAGGTATTACAATAAAGGCATAACCCCTCCCTTCTACGATATGCTCTTTCAGCCTCAGTTAACCCCGTAGCACCCAATTGCATGGGTTCGGGGGATGGTTGACTAGGAGCAGGTAATTCTAGTAATGCAGTACTGGGTAGAGCAGGTAACACCTGTGTATTCATCCGTATTTGACTATGCCTCTCTCTTATACGGTTGTCAATAAGAGTTATATAATCTATAACATCATCCAGAAGAACAGGCAATTCCCTGGATGCTATTTCATCCAGTATGTAAGCGGCCAAACCCTCCTGAAAGGCTGTTACGAGGGCGTCATTATTCCAAACCACTTCAGCTGCTAGAGTGCGGAATTCGATAGTATAATCCGCTACAGATCTGTTACCCTGTCAGACCCTAAGCAGAGCTTTGCCAGCAGAGGCAACCCTACCGGGTTGATCAAACGTGCGTTTGAAAGCTGTCAAAAAATCTGCAAAGGACATATGAGACGTATTCTCCCACATGGGGTTGGCCCATGCTAAAGCTTTCCCGGACAAGTGGTTTATCAAAAAGGCAATTTTGGCTCTGTCAGTGGGATAGGAACGTGGATTCATCACCAAATGGATATCAATTTGGTTGAGGAATCCACAACACAATGCTAGATCACCGCTATAGCGCTGTGGCAGCGTCATATGAACTACGTGAGCAGGAACAGGTACCGGAGTGGGAATGGGTTCGGGCACAGCAGCAGCAGCCTCCTGAACGGCAGGTTGCAAGTGTGCAGTACGAGCCAGTATGGTTTGTAAAGCCTGGGCGAACTGATCCATACGGTGGTCTAAACCATCCATTCTAGCCTCATGATTAACTAATAGCTGTGGAATGTCAGCAGGTTCCATTATGGCCCTGTTGTAATGTCACGATTCGGGGAACCTAACACACTAACAGGTCACAGAGAGGAAAAGGTGCAGTACCGGTCCTTAGAATGGCCGGGTTAAGCACACCAAGAATAGTCAGGAGACAAGCTGAGTAAGGGGAGCCAGAAAACAGGAGAACGTGAAACAAGCCGAGGTCAAAGGGATGGAGAATACAGGAGAGTCGGAGGAACAAGCCAAATAATCGGTAACCAGAGAGAAACACAAGCAAACAGCAATACAGGTAACTAAAGACCACAACAGGGCACTGAGGGACAGGAAAGGTAAGTATTTAAACCCTGTGGTTAATTCTGATTGGATAACTTCCAATCAGAATTAACAATCACACGGGGGAGCTATCTATACCTCCCACTGTGATTGTCATACTGTGATTTTAACGCCGGGTCACGTGGCTGACCCCGGCGTTTGCATAAATGCGCGGTCTCCCAGCGTGCAGCGTTATACACGCTGTCGCCGAGAGACGAGAAGGAGGATGCGAGCGGCGTCCGAGGCTGTGAGGACACCGCTCGCCGACAGGCATAGGAAGGGGAGACCGCGAAATTGCATGAGTACTTTACCTTCTACATGCCTGGAATTTTTCTCATGTCATGCTTTTCATCTGTCTATGTAGGCCTAGCATATTTATTATTGTTGTTGTTATTATTGTTTTTATTTTTTGGAAAAATAAATGTGCAGCTTATCGTGACATGTCAAGCCCTAGTTCTAAGTTTGTTTATACAGGTTTAAGTGTCATTACCAATCAGTGTATGCACCTCTGCACTTCTAAAATAAAAAAATGCCAAAAAAGTTTTAATATTCTTTGTCTATTCTACTTCTTGGAGTATATGTAAAAAAAACAAAAAACAAACAAAAAAAACATACAAACAATAGTACTCATTAGTGCTCTCTCAATAGTACAGATTTCATCAATGAGACTTCTAGGATGGCTAATGTGAATTCTGTGCATGAAAAGCATTCACTGTCAGCACAACAGTAACAGACTTCCACTGGAAGCATTCTCCCACTATACCAAAAAATGTTGGATGTGTTTTTGATAACCAGAGGTTTTCCTTTAGCATCCGAAACAAGTATTCCATAATGTACTGACATCACATTGAACTGTTTTTCTGCAATGACTTTTTCTGACTGTAACATCTACATGCTTTAGATACTCACTTCCAGTTGTCCTCTCCATACTAATAACCTAAAAAGCTGAAACATGAAAACCACCTGCCTAATATTACAGTATCTCAGTGAGTACACCTCTCACATTTTTTTAAATATTTTATTATATCTTTTCATGTGACAACACTGAAGAAATTACATTCTCTCTCCAATGTAAAGTAGTAAGTGTACAGCCTGTATAACAGTATAAATTTGCTGTCCCCTCAAAATAACTCAACATACAGTCATTAATGTCTAAACTGGTGG
This sequence comes from Pelobates fuscus, assembly GCF_036172605.1. Classification (NCBI taxonomy): domain Eukaryota; kingdom Metazoa; phylum Chordata; class Amphibia; order Anura; family Pelobatidae; genus Pelobates; species Pelobates fuscus. Next base: position 210,903,555 of record NC_086318.1, on the reverse strand, counting down.
CAAAAAAAGGGAGTACACCCCTAAGTGGAAATGTCCAAATTGGGCCCAATTAGCCATTTTCCCTCCCCAGTGTCATGTGACTGATAAGTGTTACAAGGTCTCAGGTGTGAATGGGGAGCAGGTGTGTTAAATTTTAGACATGTGCAATTCGTTTCGGTCCGAATATGAATTCGGACGAATTTCTGGCAATTCGGACATTCGGGTACTTCCGAATATCCGAATTGCAGAAGTGCTAAGGTCCCGAAGTTCCGAAATTACCGAATTTCCGAAGGGCTGAAGTGCCAAAGTTCCGAAGTGTCAAAGTGCCGAAGTTCCGAAGCACAGTATTGCCTAAGTACTAATATACTTACCCAGTGAAAGAAGAAGAATGTTACATTGTATACAATTTTAAATAAAAATTATGCAAACATAGCCAGGATTCAGCTGTAAGCATTTGCAACACTTACAACAATCAAGTAACATACATTCATATAAAATGTAAGTTACTTAGCCAATCAATGTAATGACAGGAATGAATAAGTAGATAACTCCCTAATTCCCACGGTATTAGGGAGCTATCTACTAAAAGAATGAAAGACCTAAATTGGTCTTTCAGCCAAATTTACTAATACTAAGAAAAGATTACCGCGAGTAGGGGCATGTCTATTAAACAGTGAGCAACCTGTGGCTGCTCAGTGTTAAAAAAAAAAAAGGTCCCCCCTCCCGAGCCCCCACCCGCGACGCGAGCCCCCACCCCCTCCCGAGCCCCCACCCGATTACTTAATCCACCAATCAGAGCATTATGAGTCAAATTACACAGTGTGGGAAAATTCCAAAGAACTTTCCCACGCTGTGTAAAATGACACAGAGCACTCTGATTGGTAGATTTCAAACCAACCATTTACCTGTCAGAGCACTCTGATTGGATGGCTTAAACCCACCAATCAGAGTGCTCTGAGCCTAATTGCAGGGCGGGGCAAGGCTTTATAAGCCTTCCCCCATCCTGCAGAGCTTAGTCTGCGCGGAGCCCACGCCGGGTGAAGATGGATTTTTTTTTTTGAGCTCGCTTTTTTTTACGTCGGTTATTATGGATTTTTATTTGGCCTTTATTGGGGCTGAAAAAAGAAGATTTTAGAAGAAAGAAAACATCGAATGGTAAGTTTTATATAATTTTTTTATTTACAGGTACTTAGTTAAAGGTCCCCCCCTCATTATTTTTAGGGTGATGGGGGTAGGTAGGGAGTAATTTTTTTTTGGGGGGAAGGGGGTGACTAGGGGTTTGGGGACCCCTAGTCACCTGGGGGGTAAAAAAATTTTAGGCACTCTGATTGGATGGCTTAAACCCACCAATCAGAGTGCTCTGAGCCTAATTGCAGGGCAGGGCAAGGCTTTGTAAGCCTTCCCCCACCCTGCAGAGCTAAGTCTGCACGGAGCCCTCGCCGGGTGAAGATGGATTTTTTTTTTTGAGCTCGCTTTTTTTTGCGTCGGTTATTATGGATTTTTATTTGGCCTTTATTGGGGCTGAAAAAAGATTTTAGAAGAAAGAAAACATCGAATGGTAAGTTTTATTTTTATTTTTTATTTACAGGTACTTAGTTAAAGGTCCCCCCCCTCATTACTTTTAGGGTGATGGGGGTAGGTAGGAAGTTATTTTTTTTGGGGGGGAGGGGGTGACTAGGGGTTTGGGGACCCCTAGTCACCTAAGGGGGGTAACATTTTTTTTAGGGCCCCACCCCGCTCAAGGGGCCACAGACTGCTCACTGTTTACTAGACATGCCCCTACTCGCGGTATTGCGAGTAGGGGCTGTATTTACTAATACTAAGTAATCTTTACTTAGTATTAGTAAATTTGGCTGAAAGACCAATTTAGGTCTTTCAGACTTTTGGTAGATAACTCCCTAATACCGTGGGAATTAGGGAGTTATCTACTAAGCGGCTGCAAGAGAAGTCCCAAAGTCCCGAAATTCCGAAGTCCCGAAATTCCGAAATGCCGAAGTTCAGAAATTCCGAAGTGTCAAAGTTGCTGAATTTCCGAAGTTACCGAAGTGCCGAATTGCGAATGTCCCGAATTATCGCTCTCACACTCTCTCATACTGGTCATTGGAAGTTCAACATGTCACCTTATGGCAAAGAACTCTCTGAGGATCTAAAAAAAAAAATGTTGCTCTACATAAAGATGACCTAGGCTATAAGGAGATTGCCAAGACCCTGAAACTGACCTTCAGCATGGTGGGCAAGACCATACAGCGGTTTCACAGGACAAGTTCCAATCAGAACAGAAGTTGAGTGTACGTGCTCAGCGTCATATCCAGAGGTTGTCTTTGGGAAATAGACGTATGAGCATTTCTGCAAAGGTTCGAAGGGGTGGGCTGTCAGCCTGTCAGTGCTCAGACCATACGCCGCACGCTGCATCAAATTGGTCTGCATGGCCGGCGTTAGGGGTGTGCGAGCTGTGTGGCCGACACAGCTCACACATCGCATGCCGGGATTATAAAAAAAAACCAACAACAACAAAAAATATTGCGGTGGGGTGGAGCTTACCGTGCGGCAAAGGCGGAGCTAAAAGTGCAGAGTAATTGCTGCAGGGGAAGCAGGAAGGAGTCCCTACTTCCCCAACAACCAGTCTCCAGGAGCTGCACACCCTCCACTTCTCCATAAGGAACAGAGGTAACTGTGTGATTGTTTATCTGTGTGTGTGTGTGTGTGTGTGTGTGAGAGACTGTCTACCTGTGTGTGTTTGTGTGGCTGTCTGCCTCTGTGTGTTACTGCCTGTCTCTGTGTGTGTGGATGTTTTCCTGTGTGTATGGCTGTCTTCATCTGTGTGTGTGTGTGGCTCTCTGTGTGTGACTGCCTACCTGTGTGTGTGGCTGTCTGTGTGTGACTACTTGCGTGTGTGTGTGTGTGGCTGTCTGCATGTAAGTATGTGTGTGTGGCTGTCTGCATGTAAGTATGTGTGTGTGGCTGTCTGCCTGTAATTGTGTATGTGAGTTACTGCCCGTACCTGTGTGTTTCTGCCTGATCCTGTGTATGTGACTATCTGCCTGCAATTGTGTGCATGTGGTGGATTTGACAGTGTATATGTATAACTGTGTGCATCTGACTGTGGGACTGTGTGCACATAACCCTGCAAAAATATACACCTGCATTCACACATGGGTCTAAATGCATATTTTTATCTGAATTAAATACCCACCACACACAGCCAATAAACCCAGCACAAATATCACATTCAACCAATGCACACATATCACACACAGTTAATACACCCATTACAAATATCACACACAGCCAACACATAGCATACATATCACACACTCATCATACCTATCACATACACAGACAGCACAAACATTACATCATATTATAGTGAGATGTATTACAGTGGAGCTCTGGTATATAAAATGCACATTACTCTGTGTTTTATAGTTAGGGAGCTCAGTGATAGAAAAAGAGAAATTAATATTTGTTTTTAAATCATTTTAATTTAATAAATCCCCTATACAATCACTACACTCCTATACACACACACTATACATGAATGACAGGGGGGGGGGGGGGGGGCGCTGTAAAAATTTCTAGCACAGGGTGCCTATTAAGGCCGGCCCCGACTGTCATCCCAGAAGAAAGCCTCTTCTAAAGATAATGCACAACAAAGCCTGCAAACAGTTTGCTGAAGACAAGCAGACTAAGGACATGGATTACTGGAACCATGAATGCATGTGGAGGCAACCATGTGAGTGGCGGCAACCATGTGTCTTGCCTACAGTCAAGCATGGTGGTGGGAGTGTCATGGTCTGGGTCTGCATGAGTGCTGCCGGCACTGGGGAGATACAGTTCATTGAGGGAACCATGAATGCCAACATGTACTGTGACATACTGAGCATGATCCCCTCCTTTTGGAGACTGGGCTGCAGGGCAGTATTCCAACATGATAACGACCACAAACACACCTCCAAGATGACCACTGTCTTGCTAAAGAAGCTGAAGGTAAAGGTGATGGACCTACCAATCATGTCTCCAGACCTAAACCTATTGAGCATCTGTTGGGCATCCTCAAATGGAAGGTGGGGGCAGAGTGCAGCCCTGCCCTAGAAAGCCACCTAGAGGTGTCCCTAGGGGCAATGTAAAGACTACCTTTTCTCTGAAAAGGCAGTGTTTGCATGAAAATGCCTGAAAGCAATGATTATACTCACCAGAACAACTACATTAAGCTGTAGTAGTTGTGGTGACTATAGTGTCTCTTTAAGCACAGAAAAAAAATTGAAGGGTCCATAAACATAGATATCGTAATTAAAATAAGTACACAAACCAGCGACCTTGATTATGGGAGAATGTCATGAAATGTCACATTCCCTGCAAAGCTGAAAGTGTTATGCACAATGGGACCAGGTGACAGCTGTAGAAACGTGAAATATGAAAGAAACATCACTGGGGAATCAGATCCCTGAATGTTGAGGTGAGATGCTTAGTGAACTATGGTTATTATTGGCTGCATTTAGAAGAAGATCCTGGAGAAATAATGGCCTGGGGATTTTTTTGGCCCACAGTGAATTTGCTGTGATTAGCGCCATGTAGCGTGTTGCAAGTCAATTTATTGAACTTATTTACTGTACTTCTTTATGTAATTGTGTACTTGCATTGCATTCTCTGTGAAATAAAATCAAGTTTTTCCATTTTTTTGAGACAAAGAAGCACTTGGACCTTGGCGTGGAATATCGATGTGATGAAATAAATCACTGGCCGTGGAGGAAAGATATTCCTGGCTGTCATATTACTGCACTCTGAATAATAAACGAGACTCCACAGACAAGGTTATTTACCAGGAATTCAAAGTTCTCATTTGACAAAAAATGAGCAAGTCTACATGATTCAGCTAGAACTAATGCCAGACAGCTTGGACCCTGATTATGAGAAATAAATAAAAGGTAGTAAGAGCTATTACCGAGCCGTAATATGTTCAGGTTTAACTGAAAAGCCTCCAAAAAAGGTAAAGTCAAATACCTGCCAACAGTTAAATTGCATTAACAGGGAACAAACTAAAGTCAAGGGTGCAGAAATCAGAATAGCCATATACAAAAACATATATAGTCAATATCATAAGTCAAATGACATCAGCTTATGAACTGTATAGAAATGAGTAACAGTGACAATTCATAGCAGTGATGGTGCAAAATAGTGCAAGAATTGAAGGAGATAATAGTTTATTCAATAAATTAAATGACTTTATTTTATCACTCTTGGCATAGACGTTGACACTTGAGCCCATACACAATAAAGTTAACTAAGTCGCAGCAATAACAGATACACAGAACTATATTGCAAGCTATCCGGCTGAGGGACGGTCCGGCAGCGGGTCCGGCTGAGGGACGGTCGGCGGAGCCGGGAGTGCGGACCGTGCGTCAAGCAGGATTGGTGGCCAGGCAAGCACGGCCGCAAAATCGAAGCCGGCGGCGAGGAGGGCGCCCCGCAACTTGGCGGCAGGCAGGAGGTCGCGTCTAGAGGCGGCCCATCATGCGGCCGGGACGGCGGGCGATCACGCGGTCGGGATTCCGCAGGACGGGAGGCCCGGAGAGTCTGGTAACATGGGAGCTGCTGTAGTGCAAGGGGATGGCAGGGAAGTGGTCTCTTCGGCGCAGGCAGTTGCCTTGATGGCAAAGGGGGGCCTGGACAGCACAGCAAACAAGGAGGTGGCCTCAGTGGGGGCCAGGACAGGGTCCGGTATGGAGAGTGTGGAGGAGCGCGGCAGGGGCATCCACAAGACACAGAGGACGGCAGGGGCTGGGGAACAAGCTAGCTACCAGGCGGTGGAGGTCAGCGCAGAGTCAAGCAGGGCGGCTGTGGGGAAGCCAGGCACAGCGAGAGGAGGAGAGGCGCAAAGGACAACTCGGGTAGATGATGACAGGAGCGATGGGAGTGGGCGGGAGGGCCAGTCCGGCTGCTCCCAAGGACAGCGCGGCAGCAGGGACGGCACTTGGAGGGATCGCAGGGAAGAGCGACGCAGTGTTAGTGTCAGGCACAGCAGTAATAGGAGCACGGCGGGGAGGCAAAGAAGCAGGGACAGGAGCTCATCACACCACAGGCGCAGCAAATCCAGGTCCGGTTGCAGGGAGGAGTTGAGGAGGTCCAGTTCCAGGGATTTGAGGAGGAGTACCACACCTGCGGTCCCGAGGAAGGACCAGGCGGGCAGGAGTCGGCGACAACTGGACACTCTGGTGCCTGGCAAGGCGGACGAAAGGACGGCTTCCCCGCAGCCAGAAGCGGCCGGGGGCACCAGCGGTGAGTCCATAACTGCACCACAGTCGGGGACATTCTTAGACTGCTTAAAATCGTTTTTAGACTCTTGGTCGGGGGAAGGGGGGGCACATAAGTTCAGTAGGGTATGGTCCCCAGAGGGTGTCAGGGAGGCGGACATTAAGAAAGCAGGGACGCCGGCTAAGAAGTCAAGTGTTGGGGAGTCAGGTGGTATGGCCTCTTCAGTGGGGCTGCCGGAAGGGGAAGGTGAACAGGCGGTAACATGTGGTGACATCTCAGAGGCCGCGCGGCAAAATGTTCACGTGTCTTTTGCAGGGCCTTTGGGATGTCACTTGAAGGTGGAGATAAAAAAGAATTCGGAAAGGGGAATTCGTGGAAATTTTTTCCCTTCTTCCCCTCGAGGAATTTCTGGACCTGAAGGACGAAGACAAAAAAGATGCTAAAAAAGAGGAGGAAGAGAAGAGGCGGAGGTATCGTAAGATACCTAAGACCTTTGGAAATTGGCTTAGGGCATTTTGTATTCTTGCAAGCGTAATCGGGGAAAAGCGCCCCAATTGCTGCTCGCAACTCTTCTGTTACCTCGACAGCATAGGGGATGCGTACAGGACATACGGGGGGTTAGCATGGTGGAAGTATGACGAACAGTTTTGTCAGCGGCTAGCAGCTAACCCATCCATGCGCTGGGACCAAATGGACCTGCCGTTATGGATGAGGATTATGATGGCGCAAAAGAGCCGGCACTGCCACAGGAAGCGCGGTGTCGGCGGGATAGAAGAAGCGGTTCTGCTGGTCGTAAAATGAGGGGAAATGTAAGTGGGGAGCTTCGTGCAGATTTCGACACAAGTGTTTGGGTTGCGGCGGGAACCACGGAGCCAACAGATGCTTCAAAAAGGTAAGCCCACCGCAGGGGGGGGGGGGGGGAAGGACTGGAGCTACCGCCCCCATGACTGCAACTGGGGGTATCACCGGTGAAAGTCGACGTGATGTTGCCTTGGCAATATGCTGATCGAGCCGGGGCTAGGTTCTTGTGGCAGGGATTCGTGGAGGGCTTCAGAATCCCCTTCAAAGTGCAGGGGCCAGGGAAATTAATTGCTAATCTTAAATCGGTAAGGGAACACCCGGGGGTGGTTCGGGAGAAGTTGCATAAGGAGATACAATTGGGAAGGATGGCGGGGCCATTTTCGGTCCCGCCATTGGCGGATTTGAGGGTGTCCCCTTTGGGGGTGGTCCAAAAGAAAGAAGTGGGCAAGTTCTGTTTGATTCATCACCTGTCACACCCAAAAGGGGCCTCAGTGAATGATGACATCGATGCAGATCTATGCTCTGTCTCCTATACATCATTCGACACAGCTGTCGAGCTGGTTCGGAGAGCAGGGCATGGGGTGTTGATGGCAAAGGTTGACGTGGAAGCAGCCTTCTGGCTGCTTCCCATCCATCCGGAGTGTCATCACCTGCTGGGTTGCCACTTCAAAGGGGGATTTTTCGTGCACTTATGTCTACCTATGGGCTGTTCCATATCATGTGCCTACTTCGAGATGTTTAGTAAGTTTCTCGAATGGGTGGTACGTCAGGAGTAGGGCGTGGGTGCGGTAGTGCACTACTTGGATGATTTCCTGTGCGTCGGCCCAAGGGACTCGGATCGGTGCAGGCAGATCTTGAAGGTATTCCAGTGGGTAGCACATTCATTCGGGGTCCCCACCACTTGCCTTAGTTTTCTAGGATTAGAAATCGACACGGACGTAGGGGAGTGAAGATTGCCCAGGGACAAACTGATTAGCCTGCGGCTATTGGTGGACACGGTCAAGAATGCAAGAAAGCTAACATTACGCGGGTTACAGTCCCTGGTAGGGAGCCTTAACTTCGCTTGTAGGGTCATCCCTATGGGGAGGGTTTTTTGCAGGCGGTTGGCCCAAGCGACGAGAGGGGTGCGGCTGCCGTCCCATTATATTCGAGTGTCGGCGGATATGAAAGAGGATTTGGGGGTGTGGGACCGGTTCTTACGCTGCTTTAACGGGAGGGTGTTTTTTCACGAGCCAGCCGTGTCATCAGAGGTGCTGGGCCTGTTCACGGACGCGTCAGGCTGCATTGGTTTCGGGGCATACATGGCGGGCAAATGGTGTGCGGAAGGGTGGCCGAAGTCTTGGAAGGCGAGCCCACTGATCAGAAATTTGCGTTCTTGGAATTCTTCCCAGTTGTGGTAGCGGTGACATGATGGGGTCCAGAGCTAGCGAATAAGAGAGTTGTGTTTTACTACGACAACATGGCAGTGGTGCAGGCCACCAACAACATGTCTGCATCCTCGCCACCGGTGGTGCGCCTATTGCGGCAGCTTGTACTTCTCTGTATGTCTTTCAACATAGTGTTTAGAGCTAAGCACATGCCGGGGTTTACAAATGTAGTGGCTGATGCGCTGTCTCGTTTACAGTGGGACCGCTTTCGGGAGGCAGCACCGGAAGCGCAAGTACAGGGGCAAGCATGCCCAGTCGAGATGTGGCAGCAAGGGACATCTTGCTTGGGGAGTACATAAGGAAATCGTTGGCGCCGAGCACTTGGTCCTCGTACGTGAAAGTTTGGAAGACTTGGGACGAAACGGTGGTTCAGGTAGGGGCGGATTCCTCGGCGGGTCAAAGGGTGGACATTCTGTTGTGGATACTCTGCCGGCTGTTTGCGAAACAGGCATCGCCATCCATGGTAGACAGACACATGTCCGCATTGGCCTTCTTATTTAAGTTCAACGGGTGGGAAGATGTCACAAAAATTTCCTAGTACGGCAGTCGGTGCGGGGATTCTGTAGGGGGAAGAAGTCGGTGGATACGAGGCGACCTGTGTCGTTCACGTTATTGCAACGGTTAGTAGGGACGTTGCCAGAAATTTGTCATTCCTCGTTCGAGGTGGCGTTGTTTGCGGGGGCTTTCGTATGGGCATTTTTGGGGGCTTTCAGGATTGGGGAGCTGGTCAGTGCAAACAAGGCCGGGACCGGCGGTTTGCAGCTCGAGGACGTTGAGGTAGGTACCGACAGAGTGCGGATCAGGCTGGGCCGCTCGAAGACGGACCATTTTGGTAAGGGTTGCACGGTGGTGTTGTTCGAGCTGAAGGGGTCCGGGGTGTGCCCGGTAGGGCTGGGCATGGGATACTTGGCACTACGCCCGGCCGGTACGGGTTGTTTTTTCAGGCACACGGACGGCACGGCGCTGTCGCGCTTTCAGTTCATCAGGGGTTTTCGCTTGGGCTTACAGAAGCTGGGCCTGGAGCCCAAGCAGTTCGGAATGCACTCATTTAGGATTGGGGCAGCGACAGAAGCGGCGCGTCTGGGTCTAGGGGATGACCGCATCAAACGTATAGGAGATGGGAATCCTTACATCAGGCCTGACATTTTGGTCTGAATTGGGGGAGGAAGGAGGCGGGGGTGAAGTATGTGGGGCCTCTACCAAGTCACTGACATTTGTTTCCTTGCAGGTTGGAAAGTGTGGCTGATCGGCCATTCGTTTGTTGTTTGTTTGTTAATTATTGTTCAGGTGGTAGGGTCATTGTCAGGGGTATTGTGCGGGGGGAGAATAACAATGTCATTTTGACAATGACCCTAAATATGTTAATTTTTTTATATATAAGATTTAATAAAGCTGTGGACTTTATACTCCAACAGTATAAACGGTGTCTGTGTCTCATTTAAGTTAAGGTTTATATTAGCACCTGCCGAATAACGACGGTGCACATGTCAAGAGTTTTAGCAAAGATTACTTTTCATTATGTGACACACAGGATGGGACTACAAGTGCAAGAACTTTATTTGAAGATTTTTGGTTTCAGTTTTGCGATGTCAAGTTAGAGTAGTGAGCAGGAATTTTCACTACCATCTGCTCAGCATCATGAATTAACAGCAATGGCCTCAATTTAATATTGTTGTATAAACTTTCTAAATGATTTCATATTTTTGGATAAACTTTAAAAATGATTTCAACATGATCAAATTTGAAATGATCAAAATTAAAATATTTTTCATAATATCAAATAATTTAAAAGTTAAGCCATACATTTTAAACTATGTAGAAAGCTAATTCAATAATATTAAATCAAGGCCTTTGTTGGTTAATCCATGTTCCCTGTGTGCTTTCTCTGTGCTAATGGCTAAGTGCAAAGTACAGAACTTGTAATAATGATTGACAGAGAGTATATGTAGAGGCACACAGTTGCAAGCTAAAAAAGGGTGGACCTCGGAACTAAAATCAGGTAAGCGTTTAAAGCGTTACTAACCCTTTATTTGCCAAATGCGGGGTGCAAGATGGAGGAGGGAGATGAGGGACTCTATAGTGTTGTTCCTTTAAATGAATCATTGTATTTAGTATAAACATATAGCGATGTCGCGAACACGAAATTTTCGGATCGCGAACAGCGAACGAGAACTTCCGCAAACGTTCGCGAACTGGCGAACCGGGCGAACCGCCATTGACCTCAATGGGCAGGCGAATTTAAAAACTCACAGGGACTCTTTCTGCCCACAAAAGTGATGGAAAAGTTGTTTCAAGGGGACTAACACCTGGACTGTGGCATGCCGGAGGGGGATCCATGGCAAAACTCCCATGGAAAATTACACAGTTGATGCAGTCTGGTTTTAATACATAAAGGGCAGAAATCACCTAACATTCCTAAATCACAATGGATATGGATTAACACCTTGACATATGGATTGACACCTTGACATATGGATTGACACCTGTCCTCAGAGACCCTGATACACACTGACACAGAGCAGAATAGGGACTGTTCCCCCTACATAGGGTCACTTGGCAGATATGGCGTGGTCGTGGGAGGAGGAGGATGACTTTCACCTCTTCCCCTGTTAGATTCCCGTTGTGCTGTGACATCACCCTTATACGCTGTGTAAAGCATACTTTTTAATTTATTTTGCAAATGCTGCATCCTTTCCGACTTGTAATTCGGTAACATTTCCGCCACTGTCTGCTTATTCCGGGGGTCTAGTAGTGTGGACACCCAGTACAGGTCGTTCTCCTTCAGCCTTTTTATACGAGGGTCCCTCAACAGGCACGACAGCATGAAAGAACCCATTTGCACAAGGTTGGATGCCGAGCTACTCATTTCCCGTTCCTCCTCCTCAGTGATGTCAATGAAGGTATGTTCTTCCCCCCAGCCACGTACAACACCACAGGTACCAGATAGGTGACAACGAGCACCCTGGGATGCCTGTTGTGGTTGGTCTTCCTCCTCCTCCTCAAAGCCACATTCCTCCTCTGACTCCTCTTCCTCACAATCCTCTTCCAGCGTTGCCGCAGGTCCATTAAGCGATGCTAATAAGGCTGTTTCTGGTGGTGATGGTGACCACAACTCTTCCTCTTCCTCTTCACGCTCATCTACGGCCTGATCCAGCGCTCTTCGCAGGGCACGCTCCAGGAAGAAAACAAATGGTATGATGTCGCTGGTGGTGCCTTCGGTGCGACTGACTAGGTTTGTCACCTCCTCAAAAGGACGCATGAGCCTACAGGCATTGCGCATGAGCGTCCAGTAACATGGCAAAAAAATTCCCAGCTCCCCAGAGGCTGTCCTAGCACCCCGGTCATACAAATATTCATTAACGGCTTTTTCTTGTTGGAACAGGCGGTCAAACATTAGGAGTGTTGAATTCCAACGTGTCGGGCTGTCGCAAATCAAGCGCCTCACTGGCATGTTGTTTCGTCGCTGGATATCTGCAAAGTGCGCCATGGCCGTGTAGGGACGCCTGAAATGGCCACACACCTTCCTGGCCTGCTTCAGGACGTCCTGTAAGCCTGTGTACTTATGCACAAAGCGTTGTACGATCAGATTACACACATGTGCCATGCACGGCACATGTGTCAACTTGCCCAACTTCAATGCCACCAAAAAATTTGTTCCGTTGTCACAAACCACTTTGCCGATCTCCAGTTGCTGCGGAGTCAGCCACTTTTCCACCTGTGAGTTCAGGGCGGACAGGAGTGCTTGTCCGGTGTGACTCTCTGCTTTTAAGCAAGTCAAACCCAAGACGGCGTGACACTGCCGTATCCAGGATGTGGAATAGTACCTGGGGAGCTGGGGGGGTGCCGTTGATGTGGAGCAAGACGCAGCAGCAGAAGAGGACTCAGCCGAGGAGGTTATGGAAGAGGATGGAGTAGGAGGAGTAGAGGAGGTGGCAGCAGGCCTGCCTGCAAGTCGTGGCGGTGTCACCAACTCCTCTGCAGAGCCACGCATTCCATGCATGGCAGCCGTCAGCAGGTTTACCCAATGCACAGTGTAGGTGATATACCTGCCCTGACCATGCTTTGCAGACCAGTTATCAGTGGTCAGATGGACCCTTGCCCCAACACTGTGTGCCAGACATGCCATTACTTCCTTTTGCACAATCGAGTACAGGTTGGGGATTTTGTCCAGGTACCTTCCACTGCAGTGTCCCAATAGCTACAATTTTTTTTGAACGCCTCAGACTCCACCAGCTTGTATGGTAAAAGCTGGCGGGCTAATAGTTCAGAAAAGCCAGCTGTCAGACGCCGGGCAAGGGGGTGACTTTCTGACATTGGCTTCTTACGCTCAAACATGTCCTTGACAGACACCTGACTGTGGGCAGATGAGCGGGAACTGCTCAAGGCGACAGACGGAGTGGCGGATGGTTGAGAGGGGGCAAGGAGGACAGCAGTGGTTGATGTGGCTGAAGATGCTGGACCAGGAGGAGGATGGCGGCTTTGAGTTTGTGTGCTGCTTGTACTCATGTGTTGATCCCATAGGCGTTTGTGATGTGCAATCATGTCCCTACGCAAAGCAGTTGTACCTAGGTGGGTGTTGGACTTCCCACGACTCAGTTTCTTTTGGCACAGGTTGCAAATGGCATCGCTTTTGTCAGAGGCAGACACACAAAAAAATTCCACACTGCTGAGCTCTGCAATGACGGCATTCTGGTGGTGGACACAGCATGCGTTGATTGGTGCGCTGTCGGGCTGACCCCGGGTGCCGATGCATGCTGTTTGACTGTGCCACCAGCTCCTTGCGACGACCTCTCCCTGCTTCCAACTCATCTCCTCCTCCTCCTCTCTGTCTCACCATCTGAACTTTCGCCCTGTTCTTCTTCTTGCCGAGCGGGCACCCACGTGACATCCATAGACGCATCGTCATCATCAACCGCTTCACTTGTGTCTGACAACTCAGCAAAGGAAGCAGCAGCGGGTACAACATCATCATCATCCCACCGTACGTCCATGTATGTAATGCTGCCTGACTGAGACATATCCCTGTTATCTACATCCTCTGGCAATAATGGTTACGCATCACTCATTTCTTCAAACGGATGTGTAAATAACTCCTCTGACAGATAAAGTGAAGCGGCTGTGGTGCTAGTGTTGGTGGTGGCGGCAGGCGGGTGAGTGGTATCTTGAGAAGTGCCCGAAGCTAAGCTGGAGGAGGATGGTGCGTCAAGGTTCCGAGCGGAAGCTGTAGAAGATTGGGTGTCCTGTGTTAGCCAGTCAACTATGGCCTCAGAACTTTTCAAGTTCAGGGTACGTGGCCGCTGAAAACTGGGCATTATTCTAGGGCAAAAGGGAATCACAGCACCACAACCATGACGGCCCCTGCCTGTCATTTTTTTTTTGATTAGTGGTACTATGCGTGCAAGCTACTGTGAGACCAGATATGAGTGGCACTGTGCAGTGGCAGAGGTTGGCAGAGTACACTGTGTAGGCCTGACACACCCGCTTGAAGACAACTAACTGCTATTCAATCTATAACAGTGAAAAAAAAAATGTTTTTAAATGCACGCTATTGTGACACCAGATATGAGTGGCAATGTGCACTGGCAGAGTACACGCTGTAGGCCTGACACACGCGCTTGAAGACAACTAACTGCTATTCAATCTATAACAGTGAAAAGAGTTTTGGGTTTTTTAAATGCACGCTATTGTGACACCAGATATGAGTGGCACTGTGCACTGGCAGAGGTTGGCAGGGTAGACGTTGTAGGCCTGACACACCCGCTTGAAGACAACTAACTGCTATTCAATCTATAGCAGTGTAAAAGAAATTTGGGGTTTTAAATGCACGCTATTGTGACACCAGATATGAGTGGCAATGTGCACTGGCAGAGGTTGGCAGAGTAGACGCTGTAGGCCTGACACACCCGCTTGAAGACAACTAACTGCTATTCAATCTATAACAGTGAAAATAGTTTTTGGGTTTTTAAATGCATGCTATTGTGACACCAGATATGAGTGGCACTGTGCACTGGCAGAGGTTGGCAGAGTAGATGCTGTAGGCCTGACACACCCGCTTGAAGACAACTAACTGCTATTCAATCTATAACAGTGAAAAATGAAAAAAGTTTTTTTGTTTTTAAATGCACGCTATTGTGAGACCAGATATAAGTGGCACTGTGCAGTGGCAGAGGTTGGCAGAGTACACGCTGTAAGCCTGACACACACGCTTGAAGACAACTAACTGCTATTCAATCTATAACAGTGTAAAAAAAATTTGGGGTTTTAAATGCACGCTATTGTGACACCAGATATTAGTGGCAATGTGCACTGGCAGAGGTTGGCAGAGTACACGCTGTAGGCCTGACACACCCGCTTGAAGACAACTAACTGCTATTCAATCTATAACAGTGAAAAAAGTTTTTGGGTTTTTAAATGCACGCTATTGTGACACCAGATATTAGTGGCAATGTGCACTGGCAGAGGTTGGCAGAGTACACGCTGTAGGCCTGACACACCCGCTTGAAGACAACTAACTGCTATTCAATCTATAGCAGTGTAAAAAAAATGTGGGGTTTTAAATGCAATCTATTGCGACACTGTGCACTGGAAGAGGTTGTCAGAGTACACGCTGTAGGCCTGACACACACTTATGAAGGACACTGACTGCTATTATATTACAGTCAAAAACTTTTTTGTTTTTAAATGCAAGCTATTGTGACACCAGATATGAGTGGCACTGTGCACTGGCAGAGGTTGGCAGATTACACGCTGTAGGCCTGACACCCGCTTGAAGGACACTGACTGCTATTAGATTACAGTCGAAAACTTTTTTTGTTTTTAAATGCAAGCTATTGTGACACCAGATATGAGTGGCACTGTGAACTGGCAGAGGTTGGCAGAGTACACGCTGTAGGCCTGACACACAGACGCTTGCAGACAACTAACTGCTATTAAATACAAGCTATTGTGACACCAGATATGGGTGGTGGCACTGGGCAAGCCTGACACAGAAGCTGGCAGGCAGGCAAATGTAATTAGATTACACTGGGAAAAAAAAGCAGACCGATGTTCTAGCCCTAAAAAGGGCTTTTTGGGGTGCTGTCCTTACAGCAGAGATCAGATGAGTCCTTCAGGACTGTAGTGGACACTGAATACACTAGCCTAGCTATTCATTTCCCTATCAAATCAGCAGCAGCTACACTTTCCCTCCTCTCACTAAGAATGCAGCTTCAGAATGAATCTAAAATGGATGCTGTACAGGAGGTGGGAGGGTCTGGAAGGGACGGTCTGCTGCTGATTGGCTGGAATGTGTCTGCTGACTGTGAGGCACAGGGTCAAAGTCTACTCAATGATGACGAATAGGGGGCGGATCGAACCGCGCATATGTTCGTCCGCCGAGGCGAACGCAAACACGCTATGTTCGCCAGGAACTATTCGCCAGCGAACCGTTCGGTACATCACTATATGAGACTTGGTGATCTATTGATGAGACTGGCATTTGCCCACAAACATTATGGAAGTGTAAGTAACGACTCATGGAGACAGATGGGACCGGAATTGATGTCACGTCAGGGTCAGTCGCGTCACTTCCGGTTTCGGAACTGAGCACTATAGTGGATTCAGTTGAGAAGTACACACCTCCGTAATATTGGATGACGATTGGCGTTTGGAATATGGTATCAGCCACTCGGAGGAGGACCTTTGGGTTTATATTTTGGACCTGTACAGGAAACGAGCATCCCGATTGATAAAGCCGCACAGGTGAAACGCGTAAGTGGACTATATAGTATAGCTGGCTCCCTACAAGGTGAGCAAGTATTGCACTGTATATATGCATCTGCAGTAGCACTCTTTGAAAATACTACACAAAAAAAATATTTTTTTGTCTCTCATCTTGGTGAGATTACTGACTAGATACAGCAAGAAGGTTTTGGTATTACCTTATATACCTATGCTGGAGTGATTTGAGCCTATCCGTATGTGGCTCTCTACCATGTGAGTTTGGTCCATATTGTCTCCCTACTTATATCTCTGGACCCTGATATACTTCACTATTGTATATGTCTATTTTCCATATAGGAATTATACCATTGTACACTTCCCCATTAAATATAGGGGGTAAGTTTGACCTTTCTAGCGCTCCACTGAGAGACACCTTTAGTGGTTTGTTCCACCTGGGTTATCGGTTTTTGTATTAAAAATATTTGCCTGGAAATTATAAACCTGTAAACTTAAAGGGACATTATAGTCACCAGAACAACTACAGCTTACTGTAGTTGTTCTCGACATTATAGTCAGTCCCTGCATGCTTTTTGCACTAAATATTGTTTACACTACAGCCTAGGGACACCTCCATTGGTCACTACTCAGATGACTACTAGAGGTGCTTTTTGGAGCAGTGCTGCAACATTCACTGTCTCCACTCGCTGCATTGAGACACTGAACTTTTCTCATAGAGATGCATTAATTCAACTGCTTAAGGGCGGAGGCAATTGTAAAGTTCTAATCAAAATCAAACCTGGAATTTGCGATATAGGTCTACCATAATTTATCTCTTTCATATTAAGTGCACCCACAATTATTATATATCATTTTGTTCTGGAGAAACAGGACTTTTATTTCACATCAAATATTCCTATATGAATCTTAATTTAATATAAATAAAATCTAAATTTTGAGAAATTAGGAAATGATCTTTTTTTGCATGGCATTTTAACTGTGAATATCATTGTACTGTTACTGCACTAAAACAGACATATTTGAGAAGTGGCCAGTGAAGGTATCCCTAGGCTGTAATGTAAACACTACATTTTCTCTGAATACACAGTGTCTACTGCAAAAAGTCTGAAGGGAATGATTATACTCACCAGAACAAATACAACAAGCTGTAGCTGTTCTGTTGACTATAGTTTTCCTTTAATGTAGATAAATGCAATGTTCTGCACTTTGGTGTAAAGAATGCCAAAGTAACTAACACCCTAAATGGTGAAGGTGATATCACTGCTGGTGGTCGGCAGGCAACAATGAGTTTAACTTAACTGAACCCGTCACTTGTGGGCGCTGCCATCTTCTTCCAGCAGTTCTTTTCCTGTCCTTGTGCTTCAGGAAGAAGCCACACTGGCTGTTTGACAGCCAGGGGGGTGTTTCATTTTATTTATAAAAAATGTATATAATTATTGTAAATTGTCATTATTATAGGATACTCCTCACCCATAAGGCAATTTAGCAAGCCTTCAGCACTGGAAAGAGTTATGCTACAGGTAATCATATAATACGCCAATTTACAGGGATATCTTCTAAAGGAGAATTGTCAGGAATTCATATTGATTTTCCAACTTTTGGCCAATTTAGCAAAATTACAAAAAATATCTAAGTTAATTCTGTTTGCAGGTAAGTATATTGAAATTAAATTTGAAATGCACTTTAAAGTCCCAGCAATTCTAACTTTAATGAAAAACCCTGTTAGTTGACTGTGCCTTCCATGTATGTATTCCATTGCTGATACGAACTGTTACCCCAATACAGAGGTCTTCATATTCAATTCATAATTAAAATATATCCTTTCTGAAAAAAATATATCCTGCTTGGACAATGTCCACAGTGCACTTTAAATGGACAAAAACTATACATATAACTTCCATAATTAGAACAGGATACATATGCGTACTACACTTTGTAATGAGGAAGTATAGTATTGAATGGTATCTGGTTAGTATTATTTGCAACTGTAGGTAGAAACATTGCAAAGTACATTATTACTACTACTGCAAGATTTATTTATTCTTTTATAACAGTTTAATAGTTATATTTCAGCAAAGCTCTGTCTGCAAAGACAAATTTGCCATGTCCTTCTCTTGCAGAATTAATGGGTTCATCTTTCAATCCCTCTGTGCTGTTTTATTATGCTTCATGCTATGGAAACATTCTTTGTGTGTGATGACTCTGGTGCAATTAATATGGTGAATAAATGTAATGAGAGAATAATGGGAGCATACTGGGAATGGTACATGTCTTTTCGGAGGCTGTGGATAAGGAAAATACATTCCAATTTCTAAAATTTAAAAAAAATAAAATAATTTATAAATATAGTTATAAGTAGTTTAGTGTTTAATTATACTATGGCAATAAATACATGCTTCAGTAGATATAAAATTTAGAGGACTTCTTATAAAAGGATCACTATAGTGTCAGGAAAACTAAGCGGTTTTCCTGACACTATAGTGCCCTGAGGGTGCCCCCACCCTCAGGGTCCCCCTTTAGTAGCTTACCTTATCCCAGCGCCGGGCTCCCTCGGCGCTGGTGACCTCTCCTCCCCCGCCCGACGTCAGTGGAGCCGAATGGGCATGCGCGGCATTTCTCAATGCTTTCCTATGGACGCTCTGCGTTTTTAAAGCGAAATTTGCGTCCAGCGTCGCAGATGTGCCTCTAGTGGCTGTCCGGATTTACCCCAAATGTAAACATAGCAGTTTCTCTGAAACTGGCCCCCACCGCTTATGGGTCGGGGCCGGGGGGAGGACAATAGGTTCCCCTCCCCCACATTTTTATTTAGGGCCCCCACCTGCCGCTTATGGGTGGGGGTTGGACGCTAGGTCCCACTCACGCAGCATGGGTGGGAGGACACTAGGGTTTTTTTTTTTTGTAGACATTTGGGAAATTTTTATTATTTAATATTGACCCCCATAGAGTAAGGGAGGACATGGGAAGCTTAGGAAGTGACGGGGAGCACTGCTCCCTGAGACTTCTATTTTTACATATTACAAGGAGGAAACTGCGTGCCGGAAGCTCCCTCCTTGTAATAAACCAAACGAACAAAGAGGTCTATGTTCATTTATTTGAAATTTCTATTCATTTATTCGTCTTTCTGCCGAATGGATAGATGAAATTCCTGTTCGAATGCCAAAGTGTTTAATTGGGCATGTGCGGGAATTTCACAGCGCTATCTGGTGTGGGACATCTACCCACACAAAGATGGCGGTGCCCAGGACCTAGGTCCGGGTATAAAATAAAGATGCAAAAATAGGTAAGATGGAGTGTTTAGGGGGCAATTGGGGCCGACTAGGGGGACAATTAGATGTAGTGAAGTCGGGAGGGGGGATTAAGAATTAAAAAAATAAAAAACGTGATTCACCCATGACAGTGCCGCTTTAACAAAACAGTGCACCTTGTTATTTTCCCACTGTGTGTGATTGTAATAGTGGGAAAAGATACACTTTTTTTGTGTTTGTCATCTACAAATTATTCAAAAAATAATGGAACCTTCAATAAATGATTAAGGCTTATTTCTTTTTTTCTTCTTCATCGTGGACTGAGAATAATCCAGACTACAGGTCTGAAGTATAATGCGGAGACAAACCTTCATTCATTCATTCTCAGAAATCATAACTGTAGCAAAAGATGCATTTTAAAAACTTTCCATGAAATCTCTGTTCAGTCACTTTTCTGTTTAGGTATATCACATGGTAAATGACCTGATGAGATTGTGAGTCTTTATTCGTCCAAGTAACACCACAGACTTACTAAATCCTTTTTATTTATATTTAGTATAGTTAGGAGAGTTCGGTGAACAAAAAAAATATATGAGATGCACAACAATGTAAACTATATTGAGCATGACAGCAAGCAGAGAAATAATCATAACAAATATGCCAAACTGTTTTAATTACAGGGTTGTCAGTGAAAACAGAGATGGGGTTTGGAAGGAGTGTTTTACACATGTGAATTCAAATAACAAAATTCTAATTATGGACACATTACCAAAAACAGAATAACAAAAAAACACTAGGTGGGTTGAAGCTGCCAAGAATGGTGTTTACCTCCTTTTTTTGGGAAGAGATTCAGTAGTATATCATCTTCCTGGAATGTTATGTATTGCCTCTGAAGGGGGTGGCTTATAAAGTTCACCACCATGGAAGAGAAAAGAAAAAACAAAAACAAAAAAACCTTAACTAGGTCGAACTCCCTCTTAACTACTCCCTAGTGTGCAGCAATAAAAGTCTCATCCAAAAAGCTAAAATTTAACTTTCTTGCCCTCAATGTGACTTAAACACATTGGATTGCATCCATTTTAACAATTAAGTTTTGCCAGAAATTAACATAGGCTTAAATATAGAAGGATTGGTAGAAAAACACCAATGAGCGTGAAACAGGTACTGAAAATCTAAGAAATATGAAAAAAAATATATATATTTTTTTCTTCTTTTTTTATTTTTATTACTTTATCATATATTTACCTGAATAGTTTGTAAGTCTGCAAAACACCCCAACAAGAGGCTTCCGTCGAAACAATAACAATAAAAAAACCTTTGTTAGTTATAAAGATCCAACATCTTCTCTCGAATGGATTATTTCACAAATGAGTATTATTCACCAAAACACAACAAAGAATTACAAAAAATGGCAAGTAGTTGTGCAAACAAAACTCTACTAAAAAGCTAAAAATGTTAGGAAGTGGTTACAAAAATGAAACAAGCTGAAAGAAATGGAACAGTATACAGGTCAGAGATGTTAAGCTGAGGTTGTATGTTGGCATCTTAACCTTCAAGCGTTCTGGTATGCTTGCCAATCCAGATCAATTCATAGAAGTATTAGCAGCAGGACGTAGTTGGGCATGTTTTGAATTCCTTCATATGGTGCGAATGTTCCAGATTCCTTCTGTAAGCAAACATGACAAAATAAAATGGTGTTGGCATGCATGAAGATTATGTTTAAAGGAAAACTATGTATTCCTGACCCTACAGTGTTAAACACTATTTAGGTGGCCTTGCCCCCTTAAAAAGCTGTAAAACTATTTTTTTTATTTTTTTTTACAGATCTGCCGGCGCTGGCTGAGTCACCGCCCCACCTTCTTGGCTGATTTGACAATATCAGCCAATCGGAAAAGCATTAGATTGGCCGAGAATGTCAATTCTGATTATATCAAGCAAGGAAGCGTGGCGGGAGTGGAGCCAAACACCATACTGCATCTCTGTCCACTGCATAGTACTCAGAACTAACCCAGTAAGCACCTCTAGTGGCAGTCTTAGTGACTGCCACTAGAGGTGTTTCCCTATGCAGTCTCTGCAAGCATTTTTATGTTAACACTGCCTTTTCTCTGAAAAGGCAGCGTTTACATGAAAATGCGTGCAGGGACATATTATACACACCAGAACAACTGCATTAAGCTGTTGTTCTGGTGACTATAGTGTGCCTTTATCTTATATAATGGTTTGGATATTGGATGACTGGGTCCCTTTGATTTCAGACTCTAATAACAAATCATTTTGAAGTAAATAAATAAATATTTTTATTCAGTCTTAGCACTGATGTGAACATCTCCCCACATAATGCTTTATCTGAATAAGTATCAGATAAGTTTCCTTCTTTAGGTGACTTATTAATGCACTGTTTAAAACTCAGTATATACAATATAAGTAAAGTGTGTACTTTGTTATAGTCCCCCACTCAGGTCCAGTGAGGAATGCCCCTGCAATATGTTAGAGTAAACCCCTTGCACGGGTACCTGCATATAAGGCAAGTTGTGGCTGCCATTAAACAAGTTCCTCTTCACCCTCAACATAGAGCCTTGTCTCGTGTGGAGGGGACAGCTATATTCACTCTGGGGATTGCTATAATCACTATACTCCCTTGGATTACTACACTTGCTCTTGCAGGAACATCCTGCTTGACTTGTCTCTGGACTAAGAGAGGTCTACCCACTGGAAGCTGGATCCTGGCCTTGGGTCCAGGGTGGGTGGAGGACAACGAGACCCCAACCAAGCTGTAATGCTGGCTGTGGGGTTTATGGTGGTTATGGTGTCTGGTGGACTGCTTAGGAGTTTGGCTTGCAGAAATGCCTGATCTGTAAATGTGTGTCTGCTTTTTCATAAAAAAAAATAAAAAAAATACATATTGCAATAGAAATTGCCACTTTGATAAAGTAACTGTTACATCCCCTGGCTTTCAAGCAGACAAACTGTGCATGCTACTTCTGGTTTGTTTAGCTAAATACATAAAGGGAATCAACACAGTAAAGGAGGAGACTATATTTAAAAGAAGAAAAACTACCACAACAAGAGGATATAGTCTTAAAGTAGAGGGGCAAATGTTTAAAAATATCAGGAAGTATTACTTTACTGAGAGGGTAGTGGATGCATGGAATAGCTTTCCAGCTGAAGTGGTAGAGGTTAACACAGTAAAGGAGTTTAAGCATGCGTGGGATAGGCATAAGGCTAACCTAACTATACGATAAGGCCAGTGACTAATGAAAGTATTTAGAAAATTGGGCAGACTAGATGGGCCGAATGGTTCTTATCTGCAGTCACATTCTATGTTTCTCAGTGGGGCTAAACTCAAACTACAGAGGCAGGGAATTGATCACACCACCTGCCTTGCAAAGACTTCTCATTGAGCTGCATTGTGAAGTCTGTGGTTAATCAGCCACAGAAAGTCTGGGTTTAATTAGAAGAGGAGGGCTTGCATAGGCTTCAAACAAAAGAAAGGCATCTTTTGCAAGCTGTTTTTGGATAAACCCTGGGAAAAAACGGCATAATTTAATGCATGCCTGTTTTTATTTGGGATATATCTATAAACAGTGATATGTATTTATTTGTTTTTATTTGGGATAAATCTATAAACAGTGATATGTATTTATTTGTTTTTATTTGGGATATATCTATAAACAGTGATATGTATCCATTTGTTTTTTATTTGGGATATATCTATAAACAGTGATATGCATCCATTTGTTTTTATTTGGGATATATCTATAAACAGTGATATGTATCCATTTGTTTTTATTTGGGATATATCTATAAACAGTGATATGCATCCATTTGTTTTTATTTGGGATATATCTATAAACAGTGATATGTATCTGTTTTTATTTGGGATAATCTATAAACAGTGATATGTATCTGTTTGTTTTTATTTGGGATATATCTATAAACTGTGATATGTATTTATTTGGGCAGTGGATTGTCCCTTTAAGTTTGTTGCCTTGGGGCAAAAGTCAATATTCGTGCATAGTAGAATGCTAGCTAGCTTTTCAGGTTCTGTTCTCAGCATGCTTTCTCTTTTTTACCCACAAAAGAGGTGTACAAATTGAGGAGAAATGTGGCCCTCCTCCTTCACAACAGTAAATTTTTAATTAAATTAACCAATAAAGACTGTTTGGGGCTGCTGTTTTAAACTAATTTCTGTAATAGAATTTTTAGATGATAGACATATTTTAGAACATAATGCTCAGGAAATAAATATTACTATTTCTAGTGAACTAAAGCACAAATTTCAAAAAATTTCTCAAAAGAGGGTACACATTGAACCCATGTCCTGAATTTTCATTTTTGGAGTTCTGTCCCTTAGTAAATAATTGCAGTGGCATGGATGTAATGACCCTCCGTGTATTAATGCTGTCAGCTGTATTGCAAGGTTTATATTTCTGAATGACCTAAATGGCTTTTGATTCTGCTGTCTTGACATATTTATAACAAGCTGCCAGAGTTTATTGAACTTATACCGTAAGTAACTCCCTGAAATGAAAGGGGAATGGGGGTAATTGTGATAAGAGACTAGCAAGTATAGTGGAGATAATTTTTAGCGGTCATCATTTAAGTGCTGTAAAATATCTATGTTTGCACATACTTGCAGTGTATTACTATTGCAGCAATTAAATTCACTTCAAGGATGGTAAACAAACTGTCATCAAAATTAAACATTCAGCAAATGGGTTATTTACCAAACTCTTAGCTAAGGGATTTTCTGTTTAAGTCTGGTAGTGTGACACTAAAAAAAAATAAAAAAATGATTTTTTATTTTTATTTTTTTAAATGCACAAAAGAACAGGTAATTGAAAAATAAAGCATACGGGTACTCAAGCAGGATAAAATCAAGTCATTTTAGAAGTTGCAAGGAATTTTACAGGTTTTACTTACATACTTGCGAGTCAAACACATGCTCCAATATCATACATTATTTTGTATGCATGTATGAATATATACACACACACACACATATATATATATAGGTACTGGCTAGCTTTAAGGCTTGGAGATATATATATATATATCTATATATAGATATATATAGATAGATATATAGATCTATATATATCTATACATACATACATACATACACACACACACTTGTGCTCAAAAGTTTGCATACCCTGGCAGAAATTGTGAAATTTTGAAAATATGACTGATCATGGGGAAAAAAAAAAAAGTATTGAAGGATAGTGATCATATGAACCATTTATTCTCACATAGTTGTTTGGCTCCTTTTTAACCCCTTAAGGACCGAGGACGGTTCAGGACCGTCATCGGCATTTTTGCATTGCCGACCGAGGACGGTCCTGAACCGTCCTAACGGTGCAATGTACTTACCCGATCGCCGTCGTTCCCCCGGCGGCGATCGGCGGTGCTCCCGGTGTGGGGAGACTGCCTGCAGCCCAGACAGTCTCCCCATGGCGGATTAGGACCCCTGTGACCATGTGATCGCCCAACAGGGCGACCACATGGTCACAATAGGTGTCCATGTCTCTGCCTGCAGGGGGACTGTCTGTGCTGACAGGCAGTCTCCCTGCTTAGTGTAAAATCATAAAAAAAATAAAGTTTAAAGTTAATAAATAAAAATTATAATTATATATGTGTGTATATATATATGATATATAGACGTATATTATATATATATAATATACGTCTAAATATCATATATATAATGTCATACGAAGTGTATTTTTATATTAATATGTACATATATTAATATAAAAATACACTTATAATTAAATTACACACGTGTATATATAATATATATAATAACTATATATATTGTGTATATATTATTATAAACTACAAATAATAAGTAATTTAAATTAAACTAAAAAAATTAAAAATAATAATAAAAATTTAAAAAAAAATTATATATCTATACGAAATTTTATTCTAACTGTATTTTGATATTAATATATATATATTTATATCAAAATACACTTAGAATGAAATTGTATATATATCTATGTATATATAAATAAATAAAAAGAATACGAACTATTCATATGTCCATATACAAAATTACATAAATAATTATATAAATATACACGTAGACTTCAAATATATAAATATGCATATATATTTAAATTCTACGTGCGTATTTATGTAATATTTTTACATAATTAAGTTATTTTATTGATTGCAATTTAAGGGACCTGCCTGCCAACCCAGGCCGAGAGTACAGAGAATTTAATTTGCTATCACTGTATTTTACCCTGTAACGTTCTACGACACCCTAAAACCTGTACATGGGGGGTACTGTTTTACTCGGGAGACTTGGCTGAACACAAATATTAGTTATTCAAAACAGTAAAACATATCACAGCGATGATATTGTCAGTGAAAGTGACTTTTTTTGCATTTTTCACACACAAACAGCACTTTTACTGATGATATAATTGTTGTGATACATTTTCCAGTTTTGAAACACTAATATTTGAGTTCAGCAAAGTCTCCTGAGTAGAACAGTACCCCCCATGTACAGGTTTTATAGCGTTTTTGAAAGTTACAGGGTCAAATATATGGGTCATATTTTTACATTGAAAATGGCCAGGTTGGTTACGTTGCCTTTGAGAGCGTATGGTAGCCCAGGAATGAGAATTACCCCCATGATGGCATACCATTTGCAAAAGTAGACAACCCAAGGTATTGCAAATGGGGTATGTCCAGTCTTTTTTAGTAACCACTTAGTCACAAACACTGGCCAAAATTAGCGTTCAATTTAGTTTTTTACTTTTTTCACACACAAACAAATATGAACGCTAACTTTGGCAAGTGTTTGTTGTTAAGTGGCTACTAAAAAAGTCTGGACATACCCCATATTGAATACCCTGGGTTGTCTACTTTAAAAAAAATATGTACATGTGGGGTGTTATTTAGCGATTTATGACAGATAATAGTGTTACAATGTCACTATTGATACATTTTAAAAATATAGGTTTTGAAACCTCAATATCCTACTTGTACCTATAGCCCTATAACATGCAAAAAAATAGCAAAAAGCATGTTAACACTGGGTATTTTTAAACTCAGGACAAAATTTTGAATCTATTTAGCAGTTTTTTTCATTCGCTTTTGTAGATGAGTAAAAGATTTTTTACATAAAAGTCAAAAAACATGTATTTTTTTCAATTTTTCATCATATTTTTTCATTTTTTAAAAATTAAATTACATGAGATTATATAAATAATGGTATGTAAAGAAAGCCCATTTTGTCCTGAAAAAAACAATATATAATTTGTATGGGAACAGTAAATGAGAGAGCGGAAAATTACAGCTAAACACAACCACCACAAAAGTGTCAAAAAGATGCCTGGTCGCAAATGTACAACATCGCAAAAAAAGTCCGGTCCTTAAGGGGTTAATCATGACATCAGGAATCACCCAAATGGCCCTGATCAAGAGTTTACATACCCTTGAATGTTTGGCCTTGTTACAGACACACAAGGTGACACAGACAGGTTAAAATGGAAATGAAATGTTTATTTCCCACACCTGTTACTTTTTAAATTGCAATTAGTGTCTGTGTATAAATAGTCAATGAGTTTGTTAGCTCTCACGTGGATGCACTGAGCAGGCTATATACCGAGCTATGGGGAGCAGTAAAGAACCGCGTAACAATTGGTGATGGCTCACTGATGATTTTGGGGGGCATGTTATCAGATAATACTGGCAGACAAATTGCATTCTTCTGCACAAAGGCTGCACATGGGATGTTCTTGGACTTTCCAGCATGACAATGATCCTAAGCACAAGGTGAGGTTGACCATCTAGTGGTTATAGCAAACAAAGGTGAAGGTTCTGGAGTGGCCATCACAGTCTCCTGACCCCATCATCGAGCCACACTGGGGAGATGTCAAACGTGCGGTTCATGCAAGACGACCAAAGACTTTGCATGCCCTGGAGGCATTTTGCCAAGACTAATGGGCAGCTATATTAGCTGCAAGAATTATGGGCCTCATAGATAACTGTTACAAAAGACTGCAATCGTACATTGATGCTTAAGGGTGCAATACACAGTATTAAGAACCAAGAATATGCAGATTTTTATTTTATTTTATTTTTTTAACAGGGCTCATTTAATTTTTTTTCTTTGTTGCCATGTTTTGTTTTATGATTGTGCCATTCTGTTATAACCTACAGTTGAATATGAATTCCACAAGAAATAAAATTAATGTGTTTTGCCTGCTCACTCATGATTTCTTAAAAAATGGTACATGTTACCAATTCTCCAAGGGTATGCAAACTTTTACACACACACACACACACACACATATATATATATATTCCCCAAAATTTATTTTTATTAGCTTTACGAAACAGAGAAATGCATGAAAAGCAATTGCTACAAAAAGTACTTAAAATAAATGCATGAAGTAGATATGAGATCCATTGGTAAAAGGACCTGAGTACATAGTTTGAGATTTGAGATCATTTCCAGTGAGCAGTTTTTAGAATGAAGTTGTTTCCTGAATTGTACCAGCTGCACAAGTGTAAGTCCGATGCAAAACGTTTTAATACCTCTAAAGGTGCAGCTATTAGAGGGTGGTAGGGTTTTAAAAACCTGAGGTGTGTATCCGTGCCAGACCTGAAATGCAGAGGTGGTCAAGGGAAGAATTTGAGGAAGCCTAGGCATACAAATTGTGGTGGTCCAGAGAGGTGAATGGAATAAGGGTGAATATTGTAATTCACTAGACTAAAAGGACACTCCACTGCCCAAAAACAAAATAGATACAAACAACCACTGTTTAGTAGATATACCACAAATGAAAACTTGCATTCATGTAACCAGGTTAATGAAAAGTGTTGATTTTTACTGAAATCTGCACTTTTTGCTAATTAAAAAGGACACTCTTCACCCAAAGCTTTTCAGAATGCTAAAGTGGTTTAGTGGTCTGGAGTGATCCTCTAAGCAAGAATAAAATGGACATTTATGGTCTACTCAGACATTACCCTGTTGTCCTCCTCCTCCTCTCGCAGCCATATCTACCATCTGTTTAGACCATATTGTAACCGCGGCTGGTTCCCTTATTTACCACTATAATGTCTTAAAGCATAGAACTTAGTAGGGCTGACCATACAGATATCTTAGCCATAATTTTATATAGTTAGTGTAAGAGATCCTCTATTTAACATATATAAATAATTGAGAATACAATATAAAATAAGGATTGTCTTGGAAGCAATAGTTTTGTCTTTTAGATATTTATTATATAAAAATATAAATATAGACATATAAAATCCATTATAGCAGAGTTTATAAGATTAAATTAAATGCTTGCAAATATCATTAATAGGTTAACATACCCTTCTGAACATGTCATCATGTCAGCCTCTCTGTCATTTTAAGATGGAGCAGCGTCTGTCTCCAAGTCTCTCCTCTGTGTCTTAACATTTAAAAGTACACCTATTTATACCTTAGGTGTCTTCATTTTATCGTCACCGTAGTTCATATATGGAAAAAATAACACTTCTTTTACTTTATTCATTTTAGGACCTCCCTTAATTTGGCAAACATACAAGGCCATAACTAAAGGGTGCATACGTCATGGAAATTTTCCTGACTTAAGTCAAGATGGCATCTTAAAGTCTGAACATTATCTACTAAGGTTACCACAGTATATTACATACTGAAAGAGTCGTAGCATAGCCTTGAAACTTGTTTATGCATTATTGTTATTGTAATTCGTCTGGGACAAAATGGCGCAAACATATTATTGCTTAAAGAAACATCTATGAAAAACAATATGTTCCATTTCTAACACCTTGTCAGTGTGCAATATCTCTTAAAGACAAAGTACACAGTTTAAGAAATACAACCTTTCATTCTAAAACTTGTAATATTTGCATTTGCCCATAACAATCTCTTTTCCCTACAATCTAATTTGCAAGTGTCACACCCCTGCATAGTGTATGTAGCCAGGTGTATAATTATTTTGTAGTTAGCCTCCACTGCTATAAACAGCAGAACACTTTCTCTCCTGCTTCTAAGTGGCTAATGAGTTTACAACTGGAGTTAAATAAATACTGGGCCAAGGAACTGCAAGCATCATTGTACAACTACTTACCAACAGGTTATAATCACTAATTATACAACTGCACAATGCTCTCCTGTTCTTTTTTTCTTCTCCATCTGCCCTTTTCATAAATTTAATATTTTCCACATTTCTCCCTCTTCTCAACCCCTAATGTGGCCCCCAAACTGTTTTCTTAGAAACCTTTCCCATCAAATTCTCCTGCCTCCAGTCATACCAGTTGTGCTCTCGCCTTCTTTTACTCACACTCCTAAAACTGCTTGCTGCTGTGACATCTCTCCTAACTCTGACCCTTTAACACTTCCTTTACTTTCACACTCATTTAAACTCCGACTGTAAACACTTTATATCACGCAATGCATACACTCTCATTTCCATTAACCCTCATGGTGTATCCCCATTCTTTTCGCACGCACTCTAAAACGCTGGCTCTGTGTTTAAAAATCCACACCTATATCCACTACCTGTTTGTTTCTTTTTGCCATAACTGAAACCTGTCTTTCTTCAATTGCTGTGCTCACACATGTTCTCCACTTTAGCCATACCTTTATGCCAAGTGAGATCCCTCTCAAACTGGTAGTTATCTAATTGCCCTTGTGGATTTCCCAGTTCAACAACAACTTTTCCACCTGGCTACTACACTCTCTCCAAATGCACCATTGTTTATACCCTGAGACTTCAACATTGCCATTGATATGCCACATGACTCCAAATGCCTTCATGTTTTCAAGACCTTGCACACAACTTCATATCTGAAGGAACATCCCGATACGAGCTTGCAATATTCTGCATTCACCTCCGGTCACTCTGACTTTCTGCTTCTCTCTTCAGCCACCAAGGAAGAGGTTTTTTTTTTTTTTTTTGCGGTCTTCTTCACACTTCACTACCTGCCTGCTTGACTATTCCTTGACATCTAATACCTTTCTAATAGTTCATTCCCATCCTCTTTCAAATATTCAAAAGTCAGTCCCATACTCAAGAAACCTCAATTCTCAAAGATTGTCAGGGATTAAAGGGACACGATAGTCACCAGAACAACTGCAGCTTATTGTATTTTGTTGAGTATAATCATTCCCTTCATGCTTTTTGTCTTTTCAGAGAAAATGCAGTGTTTACATTTACAGCCTTGGGATATCACCAGAGACCGTTCCTCAGATGGCTGCTAGAGGTGCTTCCTGGGGCAGTGATGCACAGTGTCTCCTCCCTCGGCATGGATACACTAAACTTTCCTCATATAAATGCATTAATTTATATCATCTCTGTGAGGAGCTGCTAATTGGCCAGGGCTGTGTTTGGCTCTGCCCCTGACTTGCCTCCTTGACAGTCTCAGCAAATCCTATAGGGAAGCATTGTGATTGGCTCAGAACAACCCTTCTAATGATGTTAGCCAAGCAGGCAGATCAGAGGCAGAGCCAGCAGCTGCAGACTTGAACAAAAGTAAGATTGTACTATATTTAGGAGGGCAAGGTGAGCCAGATGGTGATTTTAACACTATAGGATCAGGAATACGTTTGTGTTCCTGACCCTATTGTGTTCCTTTAAAGGGACACTATAGTCACCAGAACAACTACAGTGTATTGAATTTGTTCTGGTGAGTAGAATCATTACCGTCAGGCTTTTTGCTGTAAACACTGTATTTTCAGAGAAAATGCAGTGTTTACATTACAGCCTAGTGATAACTTCACTGGCCACTCCTCAGATAGCTGTTAGAGATCCTCCCTGGGCCATGGCTGCCTAAAATGCATCTAAACATTCAGTATCTCCTGCCTCTGCATGCAGACACTGAACTTTCCTCATAGAGATTCATTGATTCAATTCATCTCTATAAGGAGAGGCTGATTGGCCAGTGCTGTGTTTGAATCATGCTGGCTCTACCCCTGATCTGCCTCAGCCAATGCTAAGGGGAAGCATTGTAATCTAAAGCTTCTAGCTTCTAGATGGTGGTGTTAACAATATAGGGTCAGGAATACATCAGTGGCGTACATACCAGGGTCGCAGGGGTCGCGGCTGCGACCGGGCCCGGCCCACCAGGGGGCCCGGCCGCCCCTGCGACCCTGTATGTACGCCACTTGGCCAGCCTCTTCTCCTGGGGGCCCCAGGAGCCGGCCACCTCCGGGCCCCCATGAGGCTGGCCCTGCTTACACCCGGCGGCCGGTCAGGCTGGTGCGCGAGGGAGCACTCTCCCCTGAGTGCTTCCTCTTCAGCTCCCTCGCGCACCGCACTGATACCGGAACCGGAAGATGACGTCATCTTCCGGCGCCGGCATCCCAACGCGGCGCGCGAGGGAGCTGAAGAGGAAGCACTCAGGGGAGAGTGCTCCCTCGCGCACCAGCCTGACCGGCCGCTTAGGAGCACAGCAGCACCAATGGACCCCAGGGAATCCCCTCAGCACTCCCAAAGGTAGGGAGGCTGGGGGGATTAAATAAAAAAAAAATGTGTAAGTGTGTGTGAGTGTTTGTGTGTGTGTGTGAGTGTTAGTGTGTGTGTGTGTGTGTAAGTGTGTGTGAGTGTAAGTGGGTGTAAGTGTGTGTGTGTGTGAGTGTTAGTGGGTGTAAGTGTGTGTGTGTGTGAGTGTTAGTGGGTGTAAGTGTGTGTGTGAGTGTTAGTGTGTGAGTGTGAGTGTTAGTGTGTGTGTTAGTGTGTGTGTGTAAGT
Organism: Pelobates fuscus; assembly: GCF_036172605.1. Classification (NCBI taxonomy): domain Eukaryota; kingdom Metazoa; phylum Chordata; class Amphibia; order Anura; family Pelobatidae; genus Pelobates; species Pelobates fuscus. Next base: position 210,871,406 of record NC_086318.1, on the reverse strand, counting down.
GTTAGTGTGTGTGTGAGTGTTAGTGTGAGTGAGTGTGTGAGTGTTAGTGTGAGTGAGTGTTCGTGTGAGTGAGTATTGGTGTTTGTGTTAGAGTGTGTGTGTCTGCTAGTGAGTGTCAGTGAGTGTGTGTGTGTGTGTGTTAGTGAGTCTGTTTGATGTCTGTTAGTGAGTGTGTGTTTGTCAGTGAGAGTGTATGTTTTGTAAGTGAGTGTGTATGTATGTCTGCCACTGAGTGTGTCTCTGTCAGTAAATGTGTGTGTCTGTTAGCTAGTGTGTATGCATTTGTTCGTGAGAGTGTGTGTGTGTGTGTCTTCAGCACTTACCTTCCTCCAGCGCCGGACTCCCATGGCGCTGGGGATCCCTCCGCCTCTCAGCTCCGAATGCGCATGCACGGCAAGAGCCGTGCACGCATTCAAACCGCCCATAGGAAAGCATTACTCAATGCTTTCCTATGGACATTCAGTGTCTTAAAATGGCGGAAGCGCCTCTAGCAGCCGTCAGTGAGACAGCCACTAGAGGCTGGATTAACCCTCAGTGAAACATAGCAGTTTCTCTGAAACTGCTATGCTTTCAGCTGCAGGGTTAAAACTAGAGGGACCTGACACCCAGACCAATTCATCAAGCTGATGTGATCTGGGTGTCTGTAGTGGTCCTTTAAGTGTGTGTGCATCTACATGCACTGGCGTACATCCCGCCGTCGCAGCCCTGCAACCCCTGCGACCAGGTGCCCGCTGCCATGTGTTGCTGCCCCGGCCCGCGCAGAGTAAGCGCGAGGGGGGGCCCACGGATCAATTTTCGCACCGGGGCCCCATGGGTCATGTGTACGCCACTGGAATACATGTTTGTGTTCCTGACCCTATAGTGATCCTTTAACAAGATCTCCTTTCTGCTAAAAGCACCAGCCACTACTCTATACTTCGCTTAATTGAGCGGTCATCTGCTCTCAAAGCAGTTGACCACCCCCTCCTACAGAATGTCAAGGAGACTGCTCTCTTGGATCCACACTGATCTCTCTAGTATGCTTTTTTCCCTGTGTTATTTGCTGGTCACTCCTCCTCTTCAATGCCCCTGTCAATTTGAGCACATCAATACTCTTTCGTGGGTCCTCTACTCTTAAAGTTAAAGTATCAAAAGTTATCAACAGCTATGGCTTCAAATATCAATTTTTGCTAATGACACTTAGATCATCTCAACCCCTAATCTATCTCCCACTGTTCTTTCTCATATCAGCAACTGCTAACCTGGCATTTCTTCCTGGATGACCTCTCGCTACATAAAGATCAATATGACGAACATCAAGCTCCTTCTTATTCCCCCTCTAGCTATATTCTGATTTCTCTATCTCGGTTGATGGCATCACTATCTCCCCATCACCCCAAGTTTGCTGCATCAAAGTAACACTTGACTCCAATCTGTCCTTTATCCCACACATCCAATTTTACACTGCTTTTCATCCTGCCACAACCGCATGAGCAATATTTCAGAAAATAAAAAAAATATACAATATGCATTTTCATTAGACAATAACATCGCACAAGTAAACTTCACATAAGAAATCATAGGCATGTGCTACATGTAAGGAACACAAGGCTGGTAAGACTATGTTTACCATGTTTGTGATGATGAATGCTATTTGAAACAAGCCAGGATGTCATAAATAAAAAGTTTTCTGCTAATATTATAAAAAGAACTAGAGGAAAGTATTTACACATGCTCTAAATTAGCTATGTTATTGGTTAGTGTTTCATGGCTCTAAATGTCAGACATTCTTGAAATAAGTTTGGTTATAGTGTGATGTTACTCCACCTAGTGGTAAATATAAAGACTAATCCTAGCTTAAAATAGTTCAGATCTCGTATCACCATTTTGTCTTACATCTTAAATTAGTTTTCTAAATAGTCTCAATTAGACAGTTTAAAAATAAATACATCTGAATCTTCCTCATTTACCAAAAATCAACAGGGTGTACAAAAAGCATGATATAGTGTTGTCAGTGTTCTCAGCTAATACTTTTTCTCATTTTGTTTTCATGGAGCTTTCATTAATTTAATGAGTGGCTTCATACACTTCACTTCCTGCACATATGAATATATCAGTGATGCATGTATGTGTCTGCTTTACAGATCAGGCCCCCCAACAGAAATGTATGACAGTCTATGAAAGTTGCTTTTAGCAGCTCTGTCATCACACTTTTATAAATTAAAATGGTTACACCACCCTGGCTTTCAAGCAGCCAAAAGGACATGTTACGTCCTTCAGTGGAGCTAAACTTAAGAGACAGCCAATGCTCAGAGTACCTGCCTTGCAAAGACTTCTCATTGGGAAATCTGTGATTGAACAGCCACAGAAAGTCTGTGTGTGGTTAGAAAATGAGGCTTTGCAAAGCCAGCAGACAAGAAATCTGCAGCTATTGCAAGCAGTTTACAACTATAACCCCAATTAACAAAATGCATAATTAAATGCATGCACATTTTCATTTGGGGTATATCTACTAAACGATTATTTTATATTTAGGAAGTGGAGTCTCCTTTTAAGGATAAATATAAATGACTCCAGACATGTGCCCTATTTATGGATGCATGTACCCACTGCGGGATGCAACAGGGGATGGGTCCATATCTGTTCATGGCTGTCAGCTTGCAGTAGCCAGTAGTTAACTTAAAATGTTAATTTGTTAATTACAAAAGCGCAGGAATACATCAATTCATGTGAACTCCCCTTTAAAAGTAAAAAATGACAATAAATAAATACATTTCAAAAAAATCAGGTCACAAAATCCCAATGGTGAAGACTGTTAAATTGTTATATATTCCTTATAACAAAAGATTCTATACGATATACAAATTAGCACTTTACTAAACACATTATACAAATAGACTTCAAATAATGCTGGGGAGATTTGTTGACTATGTTTGCCATTCCAAAGGATAGATTAGAGGAACAATCTAATTACCATAACCACTTCAGCAAGCTCTGCTGATTAAGGTGCCAGAAGTCCCCTGGCACCCTCCCAGGATAATTAGTCAAACCGTTTGTTAGTTTGACAGCTTTCCTGGGGACAGTTGGATGCCAGTCATCTCCTCCTGTGCAGCCATAAGCTCACTGGCTGAAAGTGCTCCACTGACACTTTTAGCCAGTTAGCTGGCACAGCCAATAATTTTTTTACATAAATTTTACAATAGGGTAAATGACAGTTAAAGTTATTAGAGATAAAAATTGTTCCTTACCTAGTGATTAATCCTCCTCTCCTTCTTCGGTAACTTCAGTCTCCTTGTGGACCACCACACGTGTAATAGACATATCTGGGTGTTGTTCTTTGGCTTCTTTTATTGCTTGTGCTAATGCCTATTACAAATAGAGAGTTTCAGGTACAGTTAACAGCACACTTAGAGTACAAATTCTGATTACATGCCTGGGAGGGAGGGAGGGAGGGAGGGAAGGAAGGAAGGAAGGAAGGAGGAAAAGAACAAAAAAATATATATTATCCCATAAGTACTTTTTAAGTGATATCATAAAGAACCGATGAAGCATAATTGTGAAACACTGTGATGTGTTCATTCTTCAAATGAAAACTATATATTCATGCTGGTAAAAACCAAAAAAGAAGGTTTTACAGTGCTTAGATCTAAAAACTGTAGCGTGAAATGTACCTCTTGAGCTCATCTTCACTGATCCCTATAGCGCATCTGATCTCTCCAGTGTTCAATTTCCTGTGACCTCTATCTGCTTTTTTTCTTTTACATCGCCATACTCCGTACCCAAATTACACCACCCTCAGCACATCAATGTTGCAGAAACCTCCACTGTCGTGACCTACAGCAATTCTCCACTACCCTTGAAACTCTCCTTTTATCTATCTGAGACCTCACCCGCTCCAACTCTTTACCTCCCTCTACAACTCCACACTCTCCTTTCAACTAGAGATTATGGCACCTCCTACATTTAAACACAGCAAAGGCCCCCAATTACACCAAGCTAAACAGATTTCACCGAAATGTATCAGAACTGCTAAACGCAGAATGGTCATATTCCCCGTATGACTTCCTCCACTATAAATTTATGGTGTGCTCCTGCAGTTTGGGTCTTTTCTATGCAAAAGAAAACTACTACAATACTACTACAACTTTAATACTCTAAGAATTACATGCCAATCGCACTCTGAGCTCACCTGTTCATCTGGGGCCACTAAAAAGGTCTACAGCTGACTGTGGGGAGCCCCAGGTATCCTTTGATTTAACCCTGTTCACACTGCATTGCGGTCTATAGTGATTTAACCCCTTAGTGACCAGACCGATTTTCAATTTTCTTACCGTTTGGGACCAGGGCTGTTTTTACATTTCTGCAGAGTTTGTGTTTAGCTGTAATTTTCCTCTTTAAATCCTGTTTTTCTCGCCATTAAAGAACCAGTATAGGCACCCAGACCACTTCAGCTTAATGAAGTGGTCTGGGTGCCAGGTCCATCTAGGTTTAACCCTTTTTGTTGTAAACCTAGCAGTTTCAGAGAAACTGCTAGGTTTACAAATGGGTTAATCCAGCCTCTAGTGGCTGTCTTATTGATTTTCACAGTGAGAAGACGCCAGCGTCCATAGGAAAGCATTGAGAATGCTTTCCAATGGACTGGCTGAATGCGCGTGCGGCTCTTGATTTAACCCCTTCCACCCCCTAGAGCCCGGCGGGAGGGGGGCTCTGAGGATGGGGGGGACCTAGAGACTCTATAGTGCCAGGAAAACAAGTATGTTTTCCTGGCACTATAGTGGTCCTTTAAATGGTCTTTCTAAAGATACCATTATTTACATCATATAATGTACTATAAATTTGTTTTAATAAAATATGATGAAAATTTTTTTTAAAAAACTATATATTCATGCTGGTAAAAACCAAAAAAGAAGGTATTACAGTGCTTAGATCTAAAAACTGTAGCGTGAAATGTAGATACCTCTTGAGCTCATCTTCACTGATCCCTGTAGCGCATCTGATCTCTCCAGTGTTCAATTTCCTGTGACCTCTATCTGCTTTTTTTTTTTACATCGCCATACTCTGTACCCAAATTACACCACCCTTAGCACATCAATGTTGCAGAAACCTCCACTGAGATACCATTATTTACATCATATAAAGATACCATTATTTACATCATATAATGTACTATAAATTTGTTTTAATAAAATATGATGAAAAAAATGTAAAAAAAACTAAAAACTTTTCTAACTTTGACCCCCACAATCTGTTACGCATCTCCAACCGCCAAGAAAACACCTGTGCTAAATAATTTCAAAATTTTGTCCTGAGTTTAGAAATGACCAATGTTAACATGTTCTTAGCTTTTTTGAGGAAAGTTATAGGGCAATAAGTGCAAGTAGCACTTTTTATTTTTTTTCAACATTAACACAAGTTACTTTGTAACACCGATATCGGTCAGGAACCCCGAACATCCCTTCGCATTTATATATATTTTTAAAAGAAGACAACCTAAGGTATTAAACTTTAGGTACTTTGACTCTTTTCATGTAACCATGTTACCACCAATCTATGCCAAAGGGGAAAAAAAAATAATTGGTGATTTTTTTGACACAAAAAAAACAATTTAAAATACATGTACTGAAAACTGTAAGGGTTACTGCCAAAGAACACCCCAATATGTGTTCAACAACATCTCCTGAGTACAGTGATACCACCCATGTACAGGTGTGTCGGGTTCTCTGGGGGCTAAAAGACCTTATTTGGAGGGTGTGCATTCCAGTTTTCAAACTTGGAATTTTCACAGCTGGTTTTCATGCACCTATTTGGTACATTTTTGACGCCGGCAAATGTAATTTACCCCCATTAAACCATATATATTTGAAAAGTAGACACCCTAGGGTATTTCAAATGGTGATATTTTAACACATTCCATGCACTAATTCTACCACCAGTCTTTGTCAAACTTTTGAGTAGTCATTGTTTTGTTATTTTTCTCTCACATTGTACTTTAGGCATGGATTCTCAATTCCTGTTATGTGTTACTGACAAAGAACACCCCAATATGTGTTCAATAACATCTCCCAAGTACAACAGTGCCCCCAATGTACATGTTTTATGTTTTTTTTTGCAAACTTACAGGGGTCAAATGTAGGGCTTTCCCCTTTTCCATGTTTGCACATTGAAATTTGCCAGATTGGTTTGCTGGGCCTATGCTGCCTTTGAGACCGCATAGCAGCCCAGGAATGAAAATTAACCCCATCATGGCATACCATTTGTAAAAGTAGACAACCCACGGTATTCAAAATGGGGTAAGTCCAGTCTTTTGTAGTAGCCACTTAACAACAAACACTTGCCAAAGTTAGCGTTCATATTTGATTTTTGCATTTTTTATTTATTTTTTTTACACAAAAACTGTCCTTTTCCTGGTGATTTCATCGCCGTGATAAGTTTTACTGTTTTAAACACTCATATTTGTGTTCAGTGAAGTCTCCACAGTATAACAATATCCCCCATGTACAGGTCACTAAGGGGTTAAATACCCATTTAAAGAGCTGCATGCTGATCACTACATTTAAATGCCCGTTTGTAGAGATCACTTTGAGCTCTGCAAACAGAGCATTGGTCAGTCTGGAGTAACTAATTTGAATCAAATGATATCTGGGGTTCCCAGTTACCAGAAGGGAAATGGTACCTGCTGTAAAAATAGTGCATGGCAGAAATTTTCCGCTGTGTCCTTAAATGTAGTATCAGCAGGACGGAAAATTTCCATCATGCATCTTTAAGGGGTTAACATGTATTGCTTAAAGGAATACTATAGGCACTCAGACAACTTCATCTCAATTTAGTGGTCTGGGTATCCTGTCCAACTCAATGCAATGTTTTCATTACAGGATTTAAATGTCTCCAGAGGCTGTCACTCAGACAGTCACAAGAGACTTCCGAGGAAATAGAGTAAATCTGTGTTATTTCTTTTAAATGGTCTCTCTGATTGACGCAGTATTTTTGCCCAACATGCACGCTAGCTTCCCAATGCTTTCCTGTGGGAAACCACTGAATTTGCAGCGATCATCGATCTTGACGATTTCAGCCAAGAAGTCCAGAGAGACCAAGCGCTGTGAGGAAGAAAAGCCAAGTAAATTTACTTTTTTTCTCCCTGCAAATGGGTGCCGGCCATCTAAATAGTCACGAGGGCACTATAGCAGTAGGAATACACATTTGTATTCCCGACTCTATACTGTTCCTGTAACGCTCTTTTATCAGGTTAATATAAATGTATTCAATAAATACATGCCAATATGCTGGCAACAAGGTATGGTTGGAGACAATATATGGACATAACTTCCATGATTGGATCATTACCTTTTCCTATAAAGGGCAACTTTTGTGTTTGTGTGATTTATCCAACATCACACAAACAGTGTAATACACAAATAAAAAAAATAAAAATCCCAACAGCCCTGCACTACAAATCATAAATAAATAAAAAATAAATATACCGGTACTTCCAATATCAGCCAGCAGCACTCCAAGGATTTTCTTCAAAATCTGGTTTATTTGATATCCAAAAAATATTTACATGAAAAAGTCGACGTCTCAGTTTAAAAAGCGAACTTTCATCAGGACATGTTTTGATACATGTCCCAATGAAAGTTCTCTTTGAGAACTGAAACATCGACTTTTTCATGTACACATTTATTCTCACTTGTTCTCATCTATCAGTCAGTGGAATAATCCATCTTTTTGCATTGAGTTCATGTTGTAAACTAACAGAGATAAGATACATTTATGAATGTATATGATATTATGGCCCTTTTAAAACATTTTAGATTTCTGACATTTTGAGTTTAGTGTGTTGCCTCAGGAAACATTACCTAAAGTGCAAACAGTAACTCTGGTTTAATGTGTGGGTATACAGTTTTAGAAGATAAATATACTGTAGCTTTCAAAATGTTAATACGAGGATGGTCGAAAGGATTTAAATGCAAGTTGCTTATATTTACAGTCTTCTTGATGAGCAGTTTAATGATTTCAGTTTGTCTACAACTGGACAGCAAAGTCAGGATTCTTTCCACATCAGCTTTGATTTCTGCATGGAAATATGGTTAATAATTTTTGACTGTCTTTGTTTTAACCACCAATTAAAAACGTATGCAAATTATTCTGATAATACACATCTTTAAAGAGCAATCATAAAACCCATCATCGGAGCTTTGAGGCTATTTTGAATTTACACTTATGACTTTGCAATCAATCTAAATCAAATATTACAGCCCACAAGAAATACTACTACTTTGGATTTAGTGAATATTTATTTTAACCCCTTAAGGACGGCAGACGTTCTATGCCGTCCTTAAGGGGCTGGCTCTAAACACCGGCGGGCAGCATAGAACATTCTAGCTGCCGCCATGAGCCCGCAGCAGATCGCGCGGGGGGGAGGGGAATGCCTGGTCTCATAGGCAACATAACCAATCTGGCGAATTTCAATAGAAAAAAAATGAAACGCAAGCCTTATATTTGACTCTAACTTTTGAAAACACCATAAAACCTTTACATGAAGGGTACTGTTGTACTCGGGAGACTTCACTGAACACAAATATTTGTGTTTCAAAACAGTAAAACGTACAGCAATAATATCGTCCGTGTAAGAACTGTTTGTGCTTGAAAAATGCAAAAAATTTCACTGTCACTGACGATATCGTCGTTGTAATACATTTTACTGTTTTGAAACACTAATATTTGTGTTCAGCGAAGTCTTCAGAGTAAAACAGTACCCCCCCCACGTACAGGTTTTATGGTGTCTTGGAAAGTTACAGGGTTAAATATAGTGCTAGCAAATTTAATTCCCTGAACTTTCGGCCTGGGTTGTCAGGCAGGTCCTGCAAATTGTAATTAATAAAATGACCTAATTATGTAAAATTATTACACACACACATATATATATATATATATATCATTTCTTTTATTTTTACATATATAGGGGTATATATATATATATATATATATATATATAGTGATATATACGTATATACTTATGTATATAGATAAATATATTATTTTGTTCTACATGTATTTTGATATATATATATATATATATAATTATGTATATATTAATATTAAAATACACGTAGACAGTATGTGTATTAATGTGTATATATATATATATATATATATATATATATTTAGATCATATATATAATAAATATATATATGATCTAAGTATATATATAATTTAATTTTACACTGTTATCTTTTAATTTTATTTCCAGGCAGCAGGGGGAGTACCTGTCATTACAGGCACTCCCCCTGCTGGCAATGCCTTGGACGGCTATGCCGTCCATAAGATCACGGGGTCCTCGCAAGGACCTCGCGATCACATGGCCCAGGGGGGCCGAAGAGGACAGAGGGGGACTCCCTGGGCTTCCAGGTAAGTCCCCATACCACGATCGCCGGTTACCGGGTAAGTACAAAAGATCATAGAGCGTTCTATGCCGCCCTGCGGCGTTTAGAGCCATCTAAATAAGGATGGCATAGAACGCCCTGCGGTCTTAAGGGGTTAATTGTGTAAATTGTCTCAAATTGAATTTATGTTTTTGTTCTATGACAATATAACAAATCCTTAGTGAGAGTAACACTTCCTTATGCTGCTCCCTAACTTTAAAATAAATAACTAAAAATATAGCTAAAACTGACCTCTGTTCCAGTGCAGAGGACAAGTCTACACTCAGCCAGATTCTCCACCTCTGATGTCACTTCCCCTTGCTGAAAGGGGAAAGATGTCAGAGAGGGCGGGGCTGAGAGGAGGACATTGGCATCACAGAAGGTGGCCGTATCGCCACTGATGCCTGTATAGTAAGATAAAATTACTTTGCATTTCTTATTTGCTCAATAATGTATAATACAATTTTTTTTTCTGTATTTTTAAATTGTTAGTCTTCTCTTGCTTTCTCCAACGCAAGCCTCAAAATCAAAGACCTGAACCACCATAAGCCTAAAAGTGACTCCAAAAAATATCTTTCACAAAACTAACTTGGCCTCGCTCCAAACATAGAACCACCACAATCTGTTTTAGTTCGGTTAGATACCTAAATCTCTGCACATTTCCTCTTCTAATTTCACAATCTAGACAGATGACTCATTTTTCTGTAAAATTTTCTCCACTCTCTGTTGCCTTAAAGCCAACTTTAACCAATTTCTTCAACCTCTTTTATTGCAAGCACATTCTTTGTTATTAGAAACTCATCTGAATTATTCTAAAGAAGTTCACCCTTAATGCTACCCTCAGCTACAGTGCAGTATCTGAGATCCTCATGCTACACAGCGTGAATCTACAAAGCTCTACTGAACAAATAAAGCCAAATAAACAAATTACCTTGTCTCAATCCAGGTTTCCTTTAGAAATACCATTATATGATAAATCTTTCTTTACATGCTAATCTCCCTTTTATGTAGTCCACTCACCTTCTGTTTGTTATTCAAATAATATTGTCAATTTGGAAGAGCAGAGGCCTCAGTTCTTCTGTTTCAGTATGCATGCATGTGAGAGAACTTATTTTATACAATATCGTTTTGTAATGCTATTTTGTGCAAATCTGCAAATCTTCCAGGAGCTTATTGAAAAATGTATTGTGGATTTTAAGAAAAACAAAACAGTGTTTAATGTACAGCTAATATGCTTACTATATCTTTAAATCATGTGAAAATATACACTTCTACTAAAACTCTACTGACAAATAGCTGGAATTTAAGCATGCATATAATATCAAGAATAGCTTACCTCATCATGGTCTATGTCTGCATCTCCACTGATGACAATGCGCTTTTCAATTCTGGTTTCTGATATTCCACCTTTCCCTGTCTAATATATAAAAAAAAAAAAAAAAAACATTTTGTGTACATCAGAAGATCTAACCAGAGAAAATGTAATACAGATAAAAACAATCAAAACGCGGACTGAAATACATCACTCTTTAACTGTTTAGTACTACATTTTAAAACACTCCTACCTTAGTTATGTGAGTAGTCGTCGTGGTAAGAACGGAATCTGATGTGATGGTCTGAGCACTTAGTAATGTTCCAGGCTCATTGTCTCCACTACCATCCAGCTATGTGGAGAAAAAGGCAAACAAAAAATGTATCAGTCAAAATAGCTTTCAGCCACTAAAATGGCTCTAATCTATTTTAAAGTGGGTAGACTAAATATCAGCACAAATCCCAACTTCTAAACAGTATTAAATATTTTTTTATGGTCAGCAGTAGCAAATTCAATGCTACTGATTTCTTATTTCATAAATCATGTATACAAGATTATATACAGGGAAAGAAAAGAAGTGTAGCAACTAGACATTGGGATAGTGAGCACCTCACCTGTTAAGTAACAGCTTTGTTTTTTACTTCTTTGGTATCAGGGCACTTTAAGAATCTTAGCTACTAAAGCTGTTGTGAGATAGATATGCAATGATTGATATATGCCATGAAATAGCAGAATTGGTTTCCTTATTTCTTATTTCCGTCCACTAGGGGCAGTCTGTAATGGTAGATGATCACAAGACAAATACAAAATGGCTACCAGCACAACAGTGCTTGAAAAGGCATGGTTTTCCTTTAAACAATGTAAAGGAACATGGTCTTTTATTTCTTAGTAGTATGTAAACTATCTTGCAGGGGAGCCAGGTACAGTGTGATACTTCCTAATCTGGTAAAGCACCTGACCGATATCCTGGGTATAAAATGTAAGGAGAGAGAGCCTAAGAGAACTTCTCCATGATGTAGTCCTACTGAGCAGGGTGAGAAAGCTTAGCTCTCACTGCTAAGAGCTAAGATGGCTTCTGGAATTTCTTTGTAACAGCTAAGCAAAACATTTTCATGTACTTTGCGTAAATCAATTGTCTTTTAGTTGTAACATGTACATTTATTTATGCAATTACTTGGAACTTGTGTCAAATTATTTATTAATTAGTGTTGCACTTTCTATTTTGTATTTACTTTCTGTACTAGATGCAATATTTTAGGAATTGTTAGAGATGGTAATAAAGTATTACATTTTTATTATATCTGTCTCTGTATTATAATCCACAAATTTGACCACCAAAATATAAAAGCAACCTTAGGTAGCACAATTATTTGTATGTTGGCAGTTATTTACATCAATGACAAAAATACATATTTGTCGGAATTTTGGGAACCTTTCGGACATGACAACAACGAGCTGTAGTGAATATGGTTCTAGTAGTCTCCATGACCTTTCTCACAGCAAACTGTCAAACCATTGACACTTAACGGATTCAGTTGTCCTTCTATGATCCTTCCAGTGCACAGCAGTATGCTAAAGCATACGATCCTACTTCTGCATTAGCAATACCAAATTTGTGTAGCTTTGGACATTTTTCGTAGGTTGAGAATATCTGCAGACACAAATTTACAAGTTTAGGGGGCGTGGCCAACTGCCTTGCTAGATGGACGCACTTCTGTGGAGCTCCGTACCAGAAACAGATACAATAGGCCAAAAGACCCAAAAAACGGCTCCCACAAACAGCCAAACACAAACCTCCCACCCAGAGACATCAATGGGGCGCAAAAACAAGAAATTCCGTCTCCCGGAGCTGCCTAAAACCCCCATATTCGGCTCGCGTTTGTGAGGCTTTCTCCACCGGCTCCCGCCAAAATGGAGACTGAGGCACTCAGCGAGACCACAGACTACTTCCATGAGGAAAGAGAAAGCCTTACCTCGCCTCCAGCAGAAGATGGGGCCAACTACCAAGCCTCAGAATCGGAAGAAGAATCCTCCCCAGTAACAAAGAGGGACATAAGAGACCTCCTAAAAGAAATGCGGGAGGTGTGAAAAGGAGACCTGTGGGGCACTAAAAAGGAGGTGGGTGATCTCCAGCAGCAGCTTACAGCATTGGAATCCAGAGAGAATGCAAGGGACCACCAGCTGCAGCAATCCAGAGACACGGTGCAAGACCTTCCCTCACAGGTCCAGAAACTCATGAATCCCGGAATATCTGCATCCGAGGCATCGCAGAGAGTGCTGGAGGCGAAGCCTTATTGCCCCACATACACCGCCTACTAACAGTGATGGGCATTAAGGGGGGTGCAGAGCTGGCCTAATAATGTCCGCATTTAGAATCTGCAAAGCCGCAACAGCGCCAGCGGATATGCCCAGAGACACAATAGCGGTCACGAGAGACATGGTGACCCGCTCCGCTATCATGTCCCGCTTCAGAGTCTTAGGCACAGTACAGCTGAACGGTAGCACTGTGGCCTTCTATGGGGACCTCCCATTCGCAGCGCTTGTGGAAAGGAGACAACTAGCCAAAAGATTAAGGGAAGCTGAAGTCAGATACCGGTGGGGTGCAGACGGGTACCACGAGGAGCTCAGACACTTACGCTGGCCTCCACAGACGACCAGGAGATATTCCTCAGGAAGCTGAACCTACAAGATGCGGACAAGGAAGAGGCCGGTGGGGGTGACAACCAAGCGCAGCGTCAGCCCAAGAGCAACCATGGGCAGAGGAAAGACATCTATTTGCCGACTGACAAAGACAGCCCTAAGCATTAGCATGTGGCAACCACACTCCACCTGATGGACTCTTGCAGGCCTTCGCAGCCGTAAGGCACTGCGCATGAGAGAGCAGCCTTGGGGCACTTGATCCAAAAGAGGACCACCAAAGCCCCATACAGTTCCTGCACACAGAGGTTTTTACATCCCCCCGGGTAGCAAAACAGCTACTGCACAATGCCTCAAAAGCGGACGAAAACCTAATATAGCCAATGCCAGATGTTCGTCAGATGATGTTGATGCAAAATTGATCTTATTCACATACCATGTCAAAGTTGTATTTTGAGTATTTAAACTCCAATAAAATACAAATTAATAAATAAATTACAAAAAAAATACAAGTTTAGAATATTCATGGCGTTCTTTGTAGTCAAATTGGCCAATATATTTTGCAAGAGGTTAGTCATTAAAATTGTTTTCTTGTTAACTGATATGCAAATAAAGAACAAAAAAAAAAAAGTTTTGGGGTAATGAAAAGGTAGCCATCTAGCTCATATTGCTCTTCCACAAATGATGCAGCATCACACCTTTTAAATGACAAACTAAATTATACCATTATGTTTATTTATAGAATATCAAATATATACCTGTGGAGATTCAAATGTAATGGTTTTAGTTTCTGTTTGGACAATGGGAACATCTTTTGTGGATATTTCAGTTCTTTGTGTGGCATCAGAAATAGTGACCATCTCTGTTTTCACAACAGGGGGCTGAAGGGAGACAATTAAATTATTCACACAGAAAGTACTGCAATTTCGTAAAACAAATCTAATCAGCATTAAATAAAAAAAAATAAAAAAGAAGTATGCTCATTTCAGTAACATGGCTTATTATAAGACGTTTAATTTGGCGCACAAACAAGCGAGCTATAAATGCCTTAAAATGAAATTACTGTGCACATGAGATACTTATTTTACCAAAGATTGTACGACAATTGATTTCACAAATCAAAGAAGAAGAATCAAAGAAGTAATATAGTTTTTTTTTTTTTTTAAATGTGTAATATTCATTACAAAATAAAATTAGTTTTAGAAAAAGATTAAATTAGTAAAGGTTAGTTAACACATATCTGAACTAACAAATATGTAAATATGTATTTATGATCATTTATACCAGAAAGATTACTGGTATTTATGTTAAAGGCATGACTATGAAGATGCAAGTATTGAAATGGAAAATTATGCAGTTAAATAAAGAGATGGGATGATTAATGTATAGCTCATGAAAATTCCATCACCAGGTAAGAAAGATAAACACATAAGATCCCTATCACTGGTTTCCTTTTTCCGTGACAAAAAGATCCAATCTTGTTTAACTCAAATATATAAGAGGCAAGAAAGAGGTGAAAAGGCAGAGTGTCCACTATACCAGGTAGGCAGAATATTTCTGGGAAGCCCATGGCCGATTTTTTTTATAACCCATTTACCTCAGAACAACAAATAATTTGAGCAGATGCATCCTCAATGTGAGATATGTCTCCATTAATTTTGTGTTTCTCCTCCTCAATGATTTCTTGTTCTTCTTTAAAAACTTCACTGGTTTCATATGTGACTTCCTTGGATATAATAGTTGTCAATTCTTCTGAATGAGTAACTGTTACAGTCATAGTGTGTTCTTCAGCAAGAAATACTTTAGGTTCGTCTTCTGGTTCACATGCTTGTACTTCTTCCACACTTTCTTCAAGTTCTTCCTTTAGGACACTTTCAGACAATCTGCTTTCAGCTTTGTATTCAACTTCGTCATTCTCACTTGCACTGCTACTGTCTGATGAAGACAATGACTCTGCATCTACCTTATCCAATTCTTCTACTTCAGGGATCTCACCATTGGGGTCATTAGGAACTTCCCCGTTTACTTCCAACTTGATCTCCTCGGCATTACATATTTCTCTAGTATCAGCAATTGACTGATTTTCCTCCTCCACTACGTTCTGAATCTCATCTGAACTCTAGATGGAAAAATGGATGAGGAAAACAAATATACATGAGCAAATAAAAGGAAAGAAAAAATAAATTAACTTATGGTTGCCTCATTGTCATAGAGGACAACACGTTATGTCAACTGAAAAGTGAAAAAAAAATGTAATGATGATTAAGATGAACAAATTGGTACTTATAGGACAAATCTGAGCACCTCAAGAGCATCACTCAGTCCTGTGCGCATCCCTCTTGTTCTGGTTAAATGTTTCTGTGAGACAGAAAGCAACCAAAGGACATATCAATACAATACATAAAAACAAACAAAAGAAATAAACAGTTTGACACATTGTTCACACATAACAATTTAGTTCCACAAAACACATCATAAGTGAGAAATAACAAACAACTTAAAAATGCAAAAATAACCACACGGTTGTGTTATAGTTAATATACATATATATATGCATTACTACGACTTCTAATGATTTCAATTAAAAGAACAGCTTACTATGTTGCAACACATTGAAAGGGCATTCCAATGTGAAATTACTATTCATGTTTACGCACAAAAGAGTTTATGTGTTAATATGTTTAAAAAAATAAATAGAAAATACTCACCAACGTTTGATCTTTCAAAGAAAATGCCTGGGAATCCTCCAGTGACAGCCACTGGAACAAAGAAATTGTTTACTTACCCAATCCTGATCCTCCCAGCAGTCGATGAAAGAACCATCCATTAACCTGTGTGCGTGTCTCTTGTTTATTTCCAAATAAAAAGCCAAGAACAGCTATATTAAAATGACAAAGCCCAATTATCACTGTGATTTGGGGTAATTGTTAAGGACCTAGGAAACTTAACTTACTTTTAATTTTAGGAATCCGCATCTTCCCTGTGGAATCATACATATTTATTTGCTGGAACTTGGCTTTGATCACACTCACACTATGCTTACTCTATACAAGTATTTAGATACCTTAATGGGGAAGTGATGATCCACCTGTTGTGGTCCAACTACAAACTGAATGAGATACCCCATTCATCCTCTAGTCTTTCTCTGCTTCATGTAAGAAAAATAGTGAGCAAATGAATGTATAATACAAAGGTGAACTAATTAATATAGTTATACTGCTACATGTGCATTGAACATTTGAACAGCACCACTTTCAATGAAGAGGTAAATGTATATAAAAAAAATAAAAAATATTACTATTGCCAGAAGCTTCCTTTCAATTATGTAAGTAGTTCCACGTTAGGAGGATTTACAGATTAGCAGCAATGAGGGGTAAATATCAAATAGTGGATCAATCTTCAAAGACAATTTCACTTGCTTTTATGTTGGTTGCTTCACTTTTTAGAATTATAATATTATTGCATAATATTCACTGTTCTGAAATAAATGAAATACTACCTACAACTGTGCTGCTTTGGATTTTTTTCATTGTGGTTTTCAGCTTGCTATGATAAATGCTTTGAGCATTGCAAACACTGAACACTAAGTGAAGCACTAAAGAAATTAGACAGGTTTGATAAAGACAGTGCAGCAGAATTTACAAAAATTCAGCATGTACGAATGCTTTTCTTAAATTGTGGCAGTAAATCAGTAGTTACTGCCATATCAGTATCTACATCTATTTTTTCCATATAGATCCTATTTACAGTCAAGTGCAATACTATAATAATAATAATGCACACAAAAAAAATGTTTATAAGAAAATATGGATAGAAAGGACTAGGAAGACCTTTACGTTGAAAGGTAAAATTTAATTATTTGGACTTTTGCATTATTAACAAAAAAAAACTAACCGTTATATCTAATTAAATCTTAAGATGAAAAAAAACGTGAATTGCTTTGTATCTACTCAGAGTAACATGCACAAAATTGTCATAATGGATTTGACATATTTTTAAATAGACACTATGCAACACAGGCAGTTCAGTGTACTGATTATGATGCTGCTAGTCTATGGCAGTGGTTCCCAGCCCAATGCATCCCAATGATCTTCGGTATTGTCAGTATCTCTATAGGAAAGAAATAGAGACATGCCTAAATCCTGGGCTGTTGGTGTACCTTGAACACTAGCTTAGAAACTACTTTTCTATGGGCACTGTTCACAGATTTCTGTGAAGCGGTTTTAGAGAGGTTTCATAAAAACTGGATTTATGGAGATTTGGCCAAAATCACGGCCTGCTCCCTTTGCTGTATCAGATAACGTGTCCACTGTGGACATAACATCTCAACATTATAATAAAAAGAGCAGAGGTAGAGCCAACAAGTCGGTACACTGAGAAAATGGGGGGTAACCCCAGGTAGAAATGATCAAAAAAAGGAAAATAGTGTACCTACACAGCCTGAAATAAAAATAAGAAATTATGACTGTCAAATCTCAGAGATACTAGACTAGTTGCTACCAGAGATAGTACTATATCCATAAAATCAAAATATAAATACATTTTAATTATAACAAATCTTAACATGTGGTGAATATGCTTGTGTACAAACAGTGAACATATAAAAGGTATTAGAAATCCATACCCTGTTAAAAAATGCCTACTAGTATTATGAATTTATATAGCAATGTGAGCAGTTAAGCAGGACTGATTCTTCTTTTTTTTTTCTCTTTTTTTTGATTACATCTCAACATAATCAAGTCCAAATTTGTAAAACATGGCAATCTCAGCATCTCACTGCTATCCAAAGTTAGGTTTGAATTTGATAATGGAGAAGGATACCTGCAATGCTGAGCATTCATACATCCCTAATGTTCTAATAAGGCACACTTCCATTAACCCCTTGAGGACCAAACTTCTGGAATAAAAGGGAATCATGACATGCCACATGTCATGTGTCCTTAAGGGGTTAAATCAAATGCAAAGACATGTCTTAATTTATTTTACCTTTACTATCAGTAGCTTATAAATAGCAATTCTACATAAATTATATATTAAAGGACCACTATAGGCACCCAGACCACTTCCATCTAGGATTAACCCTTTCTGCTGTAAACATAGCAGTTTCACAGAATCCAGACCCTAGTGGACAGCTGCTAGAGGAGCTTCAGTGCTTCTCACTGTGATTTTCACAGTGAGAAGACGCCACCGTCCAAATTGTGAATGCTTTCTGCGCATGCACATTCAGCTGATGTCGGCAGGAAAAGGTAAGGGATTAACCCCTTTCCTCACCCTAGAGCCCGGCGGGAGGGGGACCATGAGGGTAAGGGGGACCCAAGGACCACTATAGAACCAGGAAAACGAGTATGTTTTCCTGGCACTATAGTGGTCCTTTAATATATGTACACTTTCAGCAAAATTGACTTGTTAGTTTTAATAAATGTGCATATGGAATATGAATCCCAATTTTAATGATGAATCTTTCTTAAAGCACATTCAAGGATTGCATTTAACTTATTATATCCCTAAAATGATTGTGTTTGTAGTACACATTGAGGTGGCTTATAGCACAATGGTTGAAAACCACTGCAGTAGAAAGTAGAATTTTGGCCAAATGTCCATATTAAAGCACATTTTTTTTAGACATTAAACCATCTTGAGCTCTTTCCGTATAGTGATACAAGCTCTGTATTTAATTTAAGGTATGGATGGAAGTATGCCAACATAAGAGCAATGTAAAGAAGGGAAAAGGGAAAAAGGAAAAATAAATCAAAGCACCTCAGGTAGCTCTGGGGAATGTGATACAGTAATCGTGTCAGCAGTGTCTGTGTCTTTCAATAGACTGCCCTCTGCTGGCCATTCAGTAGACGAAGTGAAGGAGGATTTCATGTTAGAAAAGCTTTCTTTACTAAACAAAATTGATGTTATCTCTTCTTCAAGGCTCTAGACAAGTTAGAGAGCAGACAGCATTTAGTTAACAGAAAAGAAGAAACAGCAATATCCTACAAGTAAGAGAGGAAAAGTTAAGAAAGTCAAATACAAAAAAAAAAAAAAATTAAAAAAAATATGAGCTTTGTAAATCAATGATGCAGAGCAAGGTGGGATTTGTAGTAAGATCACATAGAAAACCGACAGAAAGCAGCAAGGGCATTTTTGATAGAACCCATAAAGGAAGTAAGACTATTATATGGAAAAACGGTCTCTGGACCAGTAGCCAAATATCCATATTTGTCTTGTTCTGAGAACGCCCAGCAAACCTTAGATGACAGAGACTATGGAATTACCGCGCTTTGCTAGGTCATACAGTTGGGGTTTGTATATGTAACCTAATATAAATGCAATAATAGCTAAAAATGTGTAAAAATCCACTATCCATTACTGTTGAACATTATTTTGTTAAATAATTTTCCATAAACCATAGAAGAACAAAATTACTATGTCACATACATTCAGTTCTGTTTTTGTTTTAAGTGCTTTGGAAGATGTAGTCCACAAAATCTGGAGTGCTGAATGTTGCCTATCCCTGTGCTAGGGTGGGGAGATATGTATTCTGTTAACAGTAACATGATTCCCATCCACAGCCTGAACAAGTGTAACCTCTAGCACTGCATAATGCCAGAAGAACTTGGAGTCCCCTAGTTCAGAACTATGATCCTCCACTTCACAGGCGACAAGGTGGAAGAAAGGGCTAAGGCTGTCAATTATGAACTTCCATAGGCAAGGAAATGTTGTAAGAAAAAAGTAATTAAAGGAACACTAAAGTCACCCAGACTACTCAATGAAGCGGTTTGGGTGCAGTGA
Source organism: Pelobates fuscus (assembly GCF_036172605.1). Classification (NCBI taxonomy): domain Eukaryota; kingdom Metazoa; phylum Chordata; class Amphibia; order Anura; family Pelobatidae; genus Pelobates; species Pelobates fuscus. Next base: position 210,851,278 of record NC_086318.1, on the reverse strand, counting down.
TCCTGTTATTTTAACTCTGCAATGTACAGCATTGCAGGGTTAAATACAACTCTAGTGGCTGACTTCCTTCAGAAAGTGAAACCTGTACTGGAATCTGCGGTATTTGAATGGAGAAGTGCGGCCGTTGGCCACACATGTATTTCCAATCCATTGGTTTTCTACGAGAAGTGATGGATTGGAGTATATCGCGGACAACATCAGCAGGCATGTTGATGTCTTTGAAAGCAGAGTGGTCAGCTGCAGCAGAATCGTGCCAGCACTGCCAACGAGGTAAGTAATCATTTGTTAACTTATTTCAAATAGGGCGGACAGAACGAAAACAATAGTTTAGAGATTAGTAAACAACAACAACTCTCAGGAGAATATAGATCTGAATAGTAACTTGCACACTTAAAATGAAGTCAATCATTGATGGAAAAGACAAGTGTCTGGACTAGAGAGATAAGTAACCAAAAGCTGAAATATTTAACAAAAGTAAAAGGAATACTCCAAGCACAATCACTACAACCCTGGCACCCTACCAGAGAAAGTAGTCAAGCTGTATGAGAATGGTTAAAAACTTACCTAGAGACGTATCACTAAGCTAACCCTGAAAATATAGGTCCACACTGACTCACTGAGAATACTCATCTTAATTTCTCAGTTAATGTGTGCAGCCTAGTACAGCGGGGCTTAGCTCAATGGAGCTAACAGGAAGCTCCTTGGAGATGCTACTGGTAGCAGGGAAGACGGGGGTTCAGTGTACACAGGTTGATTGTGAGACCAGTCTGACAACAGTTTCATTACTTTCTCTAGGAGGGCACCAGAGTACTTTTGGATGTAGCCACTAGAACAGGCAGTAGTGGCTGTGGTGCTTGGAAAGTATCCCTCATTCCATGCAACAAAGATATCTAAGGCCTAAGGCCCAGCAATCACTGTCATGACATGGTAGGGTCACTCATGACAAGTCTTATGTACACAACACCCAGGGTAGGTGCTACCATAAGTATCAGGAATTAGGCATTTGTGTGATCCACCATTCTGATGTGGTATATTGTAACATGTTCCTCACCACAGGCTAGTGTGGAGATCAAACGATCAGCCCTATGTCTATTTCTATTTCAAGAGAGCATGTGGTTGACGCCTCCAGTTAAGAGGAGGGGTAGAAAAAGGAGGGGAATAGTGGAGTGATATAGAATGCAATGTGGGATTTGTTTAGGAGAAGGATTGCAGGGTGGCAATGAGTTTTGGTGGGGTACAGTAGAGTTGTGGAGAGGAATACGTAGTGAAAGGGGGGGGATTAAATTGTTGGTATTTGAGAATATTTGGTGTCAGGGAAACAATTAGAAGGCTAGGTGACAGAACTTGACACTATAAATTATCTTCATATTTGGAAATAACACTTCCCATGTCCAGCTATTCTGTGACATCTTTACAAACATCTGTCGATTGAACCTGCTAGGTAAGGAGACTTCTGTACCATAGACATGGCTTTGTTCTGTGGAAGGAGGGAAATGAGCAAAAAAAATATTATGGAGATTTGTTTAAGTAGGCACGGAAGATGAAATCTTTCAAATGAGCTCCATTTCCACCCTTGCAAAGTTGGGCTCTTTCAATTGCAATGTTCATAATATTGGTTAATAATTGAGGCTGAGGCTCTAGGGCTTTAAAACAGATATTTTCCTTAAGCTGCTCAAGTGTATGCATTTGGTTTACACACACTTGCTCCCACAGGTATTAATCGGAAGCTGAGAGATGGGTGAATGTGGGGGCCAATTATTCTGGTCGTATCTTTTAAGTATCCACTCGTCAAACAGTTGACATTTTGAAAATAAAATTCCACTATTTTTACTAGTTTATCCTTTGTGAAATTACCCATCCTGAATCTTCAAAGATTCAGTTATAATATGTAGCTGCAACAAAAAATGTAACTACTAGAAAATAAGTTATTTACCTGTTATTTGGCCCACCCTGTATTATGTTTTTGTGTGTGTAATATTATTTAATATATATGTATATCTCAGATGAATGTAGTATCTTGTAATATATTTTTTTTTTTACATTTTTTTTTATAAATCTTTATTTTAGTTGTGCAGGTAGGTACATTGTTAGGTCAAGCGCCACAACAGCGCACACGTTGTGAACATGGTAAACAGTGGCAGGAGTATATGCACAGTTTTTACTGTTAATATTTAAACAATTCTATCTTAACCAATGAGTATGCTTAATAAAATGTAGTATACATGGTAGGTAATGGTGAAACATGAAGGAGTCATGTATGGTAAGACTCGCTCGATTTAACAATTAAGAAGTAACATATAAGGTTAACTTTGAGCACCGGCTAATTAGTGACAGTAGGATTATTCTTTAAGTGTCACCGCTTTAGTGTCATTTATATGATTATGTGTGACTATACTGAAGCGAGGGACATACGTTTTGGCCAGTAACAGCCCAACATGCGATCGGTGAGACAATAATTTACTTTTTGACAGATTACACAGTGTAGACTAAAGCGTATGCAGTCCTATTTCAGTTTCCAGCTTAGCATTAAAGCAGGGTGCCGCCACCAGTTAGAGCATCACACATTCCGCCAACTCCCGCAGTAGACTTAAGTAAAAGAAAAAAAAATAGCTATATACAAGGTTTTATAAACTAGACATTAATATGTTTAACATTACTAGTAGAGTATAGCGTCCCTATAGATTACCCTCGTGTATTGGCAATAAACAGTTGCACCTCTAGTATATTATGATCACAAACTAGTGGTCATGACATAAGGCTAGGAGCTAAGAAACATATGTAGCGTAGGCAGGGTGATATCCTATGGCGTCATTGCATTAATATTAATAACATGGTGACATGGCAATGGTACAAATTTACTATTTACAGCTGAAGCACAGTGACATGCAGTGGCAGTATAAGCAGTGTAGTAGACAGTCTTAGTGTTACTCTAGTCCAAGGGGGCACATATATTGCTCTGTATAGAAGAGCTGTTAAACAGCAACTTGCCCGAGGTCACCAGGAGGTCTCCAGATGATGCAGTTACCGCCAGCGCTGTGTGCTAGCAGTGTCCTCGGTGCCAGGGACTCGTCAACCGATGCCACTATTGTGTTTCAGTAGGTAGTCCTTAGTGTTTGCCAACCCAGTGTCTCCTCTCTCCCTGGTGCTGGTCCAATAAGAGCGTTGGTTCTTTATCTGGGCCAGTGCTGTCAGGTACAGTGTGGGAAGGTCCTGATTCCCCTGCTGGTGAAGGCCTTGCTGACGGTCGACTGTATTGGCATGATATGCTGAGGATCTCTCTTCCGTAGCGTGTGTCGGGATTCGGACTCTTTTGCTGCGGGCCTTGTTAGTGCCGGTCGTTCGCTGTCTCCCTGGTGTGGGCCGTGCGTCTGGGTGCTGTCTCGGCTGTGTGATGCCGCGATGCGTCGGGGGTCCCCTTCTGCCCCGGGGTTGCATGAGGGCTGGTGCATGTAGGCCACGAGCCTGGAGACCGTTGTGGTCCAGGTTCGACCCTTTCGGGGTGGTGCAGGGAATCTTGGCTGGTCGCTTGGGTCTTCGCTTTGCTTTGCTTTTCCCCGCTTGTGTGGCCGGCACCTCTGGGGCTTGCCCCATGTTGCTCTCAGCCCGGGAGGGCCTGTAACGTGAGTGTCGGGAGCTTGGGTGTTTGCGCTGCCCTGAAGTGGACCCTCACTCACCCTTCCGCCATCGGCTCTGGTCGCAGTATGGGCGATTCGGTGTGGCTTCCCCGCCCGCAGGCGTTCTTCCAGCATAACCCAGAAGCGATCAAATATAATAGTGATGGGGTCTTTTGCCTGTTCACCGGTGTGTGGTGCACCAGGTTGATTTCGGTGCTTGTCAGGTTGCGTTGGCTGATAGTGTTCCGCCATCTTGGGTGTTCCCGGCCCCGCATTTCTTCGAGATATCTTGGTGTCTGTCGCTTGGTGCTGGGTTCGGGACACTCCCCTTGGCGGGGACCGGGATATCCCCCGCCGGTCCATAGGGGGGGGGGGTGCATGTTTTACGCTCTTGTGTTGCTTTCAGCTTCTGGCGGGAAGGCGGCCGTCCTTCCCCCGTGCTTTTGCTAGGCCTCATACCGTTGCCGCGGTTCCCGGACGAGACTGGTGTCGAATTTGGTATCGGCACGTACATGAGGACTTCCTCTAGCCGATAGGCTGATTTGCGGGAAAAGTTCAGTGGGTTTTCTCGGGTTTTCCGTCGAGTTTGGATCAGCTCGGCGGGAGCTCCTGTAAGGTGCGTCTGGTCGGGATGCCTGTCCGGCTCCGCCCCCCGTAATATATTTTTTATTGGACAAAAATTATTTTGGAACCTCCCTTTTTGAAGTCAATATCATTTATCAGCAACAGACACATAGAATTCAAAATTGAGTCTGATCGCCAATAGACACCATTTTCACAGAGGGTCGTAAATATCTTGTGTAAGAATCGCAGAGTGAGAGGTGAGAGGAAAACAAAAAACAAACAAAAAAAAAAAAAAAACAGTGCAGCAGATTGCACTAAAAGGAGGAGAATTGGGGGCGGGGCCGGACCGCCATGCAGACAAGTCGCACATAGAGAGAGCTCCTGGAAAAACTCACTAAAACCGAAAAATTAACGATTCCCCACCCGAGAAACCAAGCAAAGACTCTACTGGAGCACCTCTACAAGCACGGGACACAACTTGTTAAGGCATACCACTAATATTTCGGAGGTCGTACCCTGAAGCATCTTTGGGCCTACCCGCGGGCGCAGCCGAGAAGATACGGCCGGTCTCCCGGTTGTGTACACTGCTGTGGCACATAGAGGTATAAGGGACCCCGGTTTCCCCCCCCCCCCCTGCCGTTGAGGGACATCACGGCACCCGCACAAGCGAGAATACCCCACTGAGAAGCACCGGACCGCAGGGACACAGCTAAGATGGCCGCCCATCGTAAACCCAAGCAACGGAACACGCATGCCCAAAATGCCGCGAACCCTCTACAGGAATTCGATCGGCTCTGCGCGAGCCTCTGGGCAGTGTTGTGGGACCGCGGAATGGCTCATAGACTGGCAGTCAAGCTGGTGGCCACGTGGATCCGACCTAAAACACGCCGCCTCCATTACATGCACCCCCTGCGAGCACCTAAACAGGCCGCCATGATACGCAAAGACCGGCGACCCCTTGGGCGGGAAGCGACACCCGGCGACATGGGCAAACACAACGGCCCACGCATACATGTGAGCAAAACCACACAACCTGGTCTCCACACAAGCCACTCACCTGATCCGGCAACCAGAGCATGGCACAGCCTCTATCATCCCCTCCACGCCGCTGCTGCAAAGCGAGAAGCCGCAAAGCTACACACTCCACTTACGGCAACAAGAGCGGACTCCCGGCCCAGAGGTGCCCCTGAGACGAACACTGCAGGCAAGAAACCAGTCACTGCAATGGGCATAGGCTAAATGGAAACCCTCGGTGCCTCATGAGCGAGCACGCCGCAATGGGGACAATCGGCAGCCACCTGTCTATCCTGCCAGCCTTCACCCTGAGGGACAGTACGGGACTTACATTTATCCTTTTGTTTTTCTCCAACGAAATAATTACTAGGCATAATAGTTCAAACATATCTGTTTTCCACTATAACCTCTTAGTATGCACTACTCCTTGCAACCAATGCTGAGATGTCTACCATGCAATGTTTTCCCACTGTGTCCCTCCTTCTTCTATCTGACTTCTTCTATCTGACAAGCATATTTTGTTTTTGCACTAAAGCAAGAATTCACACAATTATAATCCTGGCATATATATAACTATTTGTACTCCACAAGAATGTAATGCCATATGTGTCACATAATCTTACCGTAACGAAATACGTATAAGCCTGTTTAGTTTAGCATGTCTAAAATAATCTACAGATGTTCAAATGTCACCTACATTCTTGTTCCCAAAAAAAAAATTGTGCTGTTTAATCCGCCACACTGTAAAATGCTATGAAAAAGCCTGCAGTTGCTGTTGTGGCTCTGCAAGCCTGTTGTTACTGCATGCACAGCAAAAATAAAGAATTTAAAAAAAAAAAAATGTTTTTTTTCTGTATTTGCCAATAAAAAAATAAAGTATATTTTCCAACCATGAAAAAAAAAAAAAAAAAAAGGAGGAGAATTAACAAAATCTTAATTACACAAATTAAAAATGCACGAATTCACATCCAAGCATACAGATTATGTAGTGGTTTTGGTGTCTTATGCATGGAGGCCTATATACAACCTAAGCATACATATACATATTATTTATAAAGTGCCAATAAATTCTGTAGCGCTGTACAATGGGTGGACTAAGACACAAATTTGTAACCAGACAAGTTGGATGCACAGGGACAAAAGGGGTTGTGGGCCCTGCTCAATAAGTTTACATACTAGAGGGAATAGAGCACAGTGACACAAAAGGTAAGGTTAGGGTATGGATAGAGGGCTAGTAACACCTCTAGTGGCAGTCACACAGATGCCCACTACAGGTGCTTTCTAGTCTAGTACAGCAGTATGCAGCACTGGCCTTCAGCGTCTCCACGCTCTGAATGGAGACTCTGAACGCTCCCCACAGAGGGGCAATGATTAAATACATCTCTATGATGAGATGCTAGCGTGGCAGTTTCCTGCACATGCACAATAGGCTCCCTATGCTTTCCTTGGGAAAGCACTGCATTGGCTGAGATCACCAAGATTGATAATATCAGTCATGGAGGCAGGACCAACCACTGAAAGACTGGAAAGGTAGTGGGGAAAAGACAAGTAAAAACCTTATCACACCACAGAGAAGGGTGCCTGTAAACTATATAGCCACTCCAGCACTATAGTGTCAGGAATACATGGTTGTATTTCTAACACTATAGTGTTCCTGTATGGCATATTTGATCTATTGAAACTTAGTGATCCGTCAAATTGTCCACAACAACCTTTCATCCATGTTAAAAGTTAGATTTGCAGGGACAGGCTTTCACATTGTATTAAAGGACCACTCTAGGCACCCAGACCACTTCAGCTTAATGAAGTGGTCTGGGTGCCAGGTCCTTCTAGGGTTAACCCATTTTTTCATAAACATAGCAGTTTCAGAGAAACTGCTATGTTTGTGAATGGGTTAAGCCTTCCCCTGTTTCCTCTAGTGGCTGTCTCACTGACAGCCGCTAGAGGCGCTTGCGTGATTCTCACTGTGAAAATCACAGTGAGAGCACGCAAGCGTCCATAGGAAAGCATTATGAATGCTTTCCTATGTGACCGGCTGAATGCGCGCGCAGCTCTTGCCGCGCGTGCGCATTCAGCCGACGGGGAGGAGAAGAGGAGGATCGGAGGAGGAGAGCTTTCCGCCCACCGCTGGAAAAAGGTAAGTTTTAAAGACTTTCCAAAGACCCCTTTCCAGAGCCAGGCGGGAGGGGGTCCCTGAGGGTGAGGGCACCCTCAGGGCACTCTAGTGCCAGGAAAACGAGTATGTTTTCCTGGCACTAGAGTGGTCCTTTAATTTTCGGATTGCTTTGAGTTTACAAAAATATACAATTCCAAACACTATTAGCAAATTATAGCTCTGCCAGAGCAACCTGTTTAGCAACACAATGAAAACCAAAAACATTATTTAAAAAAGCAAGTTTACAAAATACATACTGGTAGTTTTATGAATTATATAATTATTTTATGAAGTTTATTTATGGTTTAACAAACTGTTAATAATAAATAATCTGCTTTTAGAAAAATATCTGCATAATATAAATTAAATCTCAGCTAAATGTGTAAGCTAACAGTTTAGTAGAATGATTATCACAGGTTACAATGTTAAAATATTTCTATTAATGCCATATTAAATTTCAAATAAAAGGTAACTAAACATATATTTGGTAACTATACCCAAAGTATCAGTCTTAATACATTTAAAGGAATGCATTAGAACATATGAGCAGACATACCCCATGTGTTTGAAGCGATAAGGGAGCGATACGTCGCTTTTCCCATTCGTTTGGGCGTGGCTCAGGTGTGGATTCCATGAAACTGCGTTTGAGCTCACTAATGCTAGCCTGATGTTTCAATACTTCCTCCTGTGACTTATCCAGATCCTAGCAATGAACAAGTAGGATAGAGCTCGACACTAACGCAAATCTGGTTTAAAACAACATTAAGCTCCTCAGAGCTGGAGCGGATTAAAAGAAATGTCTGATCTGAACAGCCAGTGTAATGCATAAGTGTATCCTGTACAAAATAACATTTTTCAGATTTAGAAATGTGTTTATATAAAAGACAGAACATGAAAGGGTATATGTAGTCTTTATGAAAGCTGGAAGGAACTTGTATAACTAATTTAGCTTCCAGATTGGGAACTTATACACCTTATAAAATATTTATCAAACCAAGGCCTTGTTTGAATATTGTTGGCTAAAATATAATATTTTTGTATAAAAGTTTTCCAAAAAAATATCTTTATTAAAAATATTTTTTTTTTAAAAATCTTCAAAATATTAAATCATTTAAAACTCTTATCCATAAATGAAAGCCTTTATTTGAGTAACAGATTAATTTTGCAAATTATAGCATAAATGCTAATTAAAGAGAAAAGATGCATGTAGGAACACCTACTGAAACATATAAGCAGTTTCTACACAATGATGGTCACTGTTTAAAATCGAAGTTGCCTGTAAAGGCAACATTTACTTTTTCTGTGTATTTTTTGTTGTTGCAGAAAGTAGTTGTTTTATGAAACCTGATTTTTTTTTTGTTTGTTTCAATATTTAAAGGGACACTTGCAGTGGTTCCGGTGCTGGCCCTGCAGCCTTAGCACTGTAAACACTGCCTTGTCAGAGAAAAGGAAGAGTTCACAGTGCTGGCTAGTTACACCTCCAGTAGCTGTTACTCAGACGGCTACTAGAGGTTGCTTCCTGTTTCAGTGCTGCACAGTGTGAAACACTGGTGTTCGGTGTCTACACGCTCCACATGGAGGTACTGGAGTTCACCATGGAGATGCAATGATCCGTTGTATTTCTACGAGGAAATGTTGATTGACAGCGTGGCATTTTGCAGCACATGTAATAATCTCAACTACAAGACCGGTGGAGAGTGGAAGAAAAGGGGAGCAAATTACCCATAAATTTCCAGAGAGATGGGGCCAGAGGCCTAATTCCAACTCTAATTCCAATCCCATTCCAACTCTTTAGTGCCAGGACTACATGTTTGTATTCCTGACACTTCAGTGTTCCTTTAAGGAAAGTGTAATAAGAAAATGAGGGAAAATAAATACTCTAGAATAAATAAGAGTACTGTAAACTTAGATTCTGATACAACTGTTTAATTAGCTTTAAGATTTTGAAAGTTGAACAGTGATTGGATTTAAGAAACAAATGTGAACTATGCACATTAGATGTACCATTTTATTTATATTTAATACTATGCAACTTTAGAATTGCAGCAATACCATAAATCTTCTAAGAACTTCAGATCAGACATTTTTCTACAACGTAAAAGACAAAATTTGTTAAAATGTCACCAGAGTTATATTTCAAACTTTGCACCTCTAAATACTTGTGCAACAAAATTTCCAACCTCACTCATGGGGGGGAATTAATGTTGAATTATCTAGATCAGTGCAAAGCTTGAGTAAAACATTCATCTTATGTTTAGTAGGGTTATAAATATTTAATGTGACAAACCGCTAAGCTGCAAAAAGCAATGCATTAGTCAGATTATTAGGACCTGAAAAAGTCACACGTCTAAGTAAATGAGGATAATGTATATAAAAGGAAGAAAGAGGGGGGAACAAAAACTAGAGGAAACAAAAAAAAACTCTAGTTTAACTGTGACACGGGGATTGTTGGACAGCCCAGTTGACATATTTCAAGTTCTGACAAATTATTTTAAACATTTATTTTTAGTCTAGATAATGAAAAGCAAACCAGACTTATTACATATTTCAAAGACTGCAAATTTAACATTTTAGGTGTGTTTTTAATAGTTTATTGCTTTGCAATATGTTTCAGGAAGAGTTAAAGAGGAAATCCTGAAGAGCTGCCATTTTAAACTTAAGAATTAGTGATGGTCTATGTGTAGTCGTAAAGATCTTGTCTTTAAGCTTTCAATCTGTAAAGTCCTACTCAATGACAGCGTGTCTGAATAGTGCTAAATAGACAGCACATTTCATGCTGGCATGGGGTATTTACAGGCCAGATTATTGGCATAACAGGACATTAGTCCTCAAGTTAAGGGTTAAGTTAAATGCATTGGGTGTTCGCTTTAAGAGCAATATATCAAATAACATTATATAAATCATATGCTTGCTCAATTATTTTGAACAAAACAAACCATCATATTAAAGTTGCAGAATATGCATATATGCATCTATTCAGCAACAACAGCTGGCACTGCAGCTCTCCTATGGTACCTACAATTCACTTTATTGACACTGTATAAATAATTATAGCAAAGCACTGTGTATCAATCATGCACACTGAACTCTATAGGGCTGCTTACTCCCAGATGCCACACTGGAAAGAGAGTAAGGAAAGTATCTCAAAAGTAACAGCTTACAGGTACAATACAGGTCACAACATGCAAAATATCTGACAGTAGAGATCCAGCCCCATGCATCTCATGCACTGTGCCATTAACTTTGGCTTGCGAGTGATGTCCCAAACCCTTGCAGCCTTGGCAGCCCATGAGAACACAACACATGTATACAAACCTCCAACATTAAATTGCTATGTCTGATATAAATATTTTCCCCTTCTATTCTCAAGGACTTGTTCTGCGAAAAATTAAAGTTGAAAATGGAAAAAAGTGCAAAATAAACAAAGCTTAAAGCAAGCAAATCTTGGTATATGGAAAATGAATGGTAGCCAGGCTTCAGATAAACAGTGAAACAGGTCAACTGACATAAAACTTTTTTAGATAGTATCTCTAGCTCTTAATTTTCTTTCAGATGTTTGAATGATAAATGTGTCACACTTTATTTGATGCTGGCAATCAATACCAAAGATGAGGAGGAAGACCACTAAGCACTATATTTCCTAGAGACCACTACATTATAAACCTTCTTCCAGCTAGATGGCACAGGATGCAAATTACAGCAAGCAAGAATGGCAATCAACACCTGTTGTGTTTGGCTTTCATCCTCTTCTTTTTCCACCTGGAACCGTGCAGATTAAATGGCCAACAGTGAAAGAAAGAACTGTTAGTGCAGACCAAAAGGGGCAAGCGACATGTACAGGAAGAGATGGTATTCTTACAGAAAACCTCTTTCTCAGCGCCAACAATGTGGTCAAATGGTTTAGATACCATCTGGCAAAAGATAAATGGGTTATGGGCTCCATATCACTCAATGAGTTCCACCAATGAGGATATTGCATAACCCAAGTCAGATCTCACAATTTATTCAGCTTATTCAAATCACACAATTTGTTTAACTATCAACCTACAAAGGGTAAAAAGTATAATAATGAAATGTATTTGATTTAATCACTATGCAATGCAAGCATTATAACTTATGTTATAAGGGGTGCAAGAAACCATGAAAAGGAAATTGTGTTTCTTGTTTTTGTCATTTGTTCTCTGCAGTTCTATTGAAAAAATTTCTAGCAGTCTTGATTGTGTGTGTGTGACTGTCCACAGACCGTGCTACACAGTCAACGGTTATTGTAAATTGTGGCAAATATTAATGTTGCTTTCATAGACACTCTTATAGACTAGTCCACATGAATAAGCCTTAGCAAGGATAGCCTGAAGGTAGTGCATCATGTTGCTTGCAGTCATAAACCCCTGCAGTGCCAAGGGAAGCTATTACTGCACTAGATGTCTGTGCATTTTACTTTGCTGAAAATTTGAAATGAAATATTGCTAGCCAGGGGCTGATTGAATATTTATAACAGCTTACAGTTTAGGGAGATGAATCAACAGTGCATGGTATTAATAATGAGACATTGATATACCTTTAAAATGGCACATGGGAGATTACCGGTAATAGATGTACGGATATATTTATGTGTGTAGGTGTAAATTAAGATGATACAGACCACATTAAATTGTCTAGTATCAGCAGAAGTAAGGTATAAAAATAAAGAGTGGTACTAACCACACCTATTATTTTCTCAAGAAAAAGCAAAAAACATTTAATTTCTTCACATATGTATTTTTCACTACTCTAAATGAAATAATTACCGTAGTCCATATATTAAAAAAAAAAAAAAAAAAAAAAAATCATGGTAAAGATTTAGGAGTGAGAAGCCAAAATGTAACCCTGTACACTGCACCTGGCAATTATTCCTGTAACCGAACCACATTTATTGATTGCTCATCATAGCACAACTGATCTAGACTTAAGGGAAATCAGGCTTTGCAGAAAGGTGAAAAAGCTTGTATTTGTTGAATACCTAATGCTGCGAAACTCACGGTTTTTGACAACTCAATACTAAACTATATGTAGACGATGACAAGTAAAGCCAATAAAGAAACCTCCCACAACTGCAAACTTTTGTACATACAGTGTATTTTACCACTGAAATTAGTGGGACAAATTGTGGGTATATTGTAAATAAGTTAAATCATTATTTTGGCGTACTGTTGGCAGGGAACTGAAGTGCAGAATGCGTGCGTGTCTAGGTCTCTAACATAAGACCCGAGCACTTCTATGGGAGAAATAATTGGTTTATGTTGGCAGGACAGGGGAGGATCAAAAACTTCTACATAAGTACAATGGACTCCTATTCAAAAAAGAAGCGCATGTTCTATTTTATAAAAATATTTATTGTTGCTAAAATTCAAAGAAATTGTGAAGGGCAAAAATGCACCTGGAGTGTCCATTTTAAGAGGCCTATTCTTTTTACATTCTCTAATAAATGGATATGGTAAAGTACACTAAGTTTTCTGGTGGCTGTTCTGAGAAAGGTTTTCTATGATCTTGCTTTTTGCATCATGGAGGTCTCACAAATGACCTTGCTGTCCCATCTACCTTAGTAATTCCTCATATAACTATACAATGCTTCTCTAGGAATAGTTTCTGAATGTTATATCATGATCTGTGAGATCTCCAGTGCCCAATGAAGCAAGAAACAGCATTACCAAGTTGGTAATGTCATATACAGTAGAAATACCATTTTCTAAAATAAAATAAGTACATGTACAATAACAAGGCAATTTGTTTAAGAAGGGTGTAAAAAAACATTGTGTTTTATATTTTGCTATACACCATACTGGACAGGTTAAATTATCATATAGAGAAGAGGACCCTCTCTTAATTTTAGCACTTTTGTATTATTAGAGTTATTGTTGTGGAGAGAAATTAATTCATAATGCTTCTAAATGGGCTTAATCCATACATGTAGCTCGTCACTTTTATGGTAAAAAAAAATAAATGTAATATATGTAATGAATAAGCAGACAACTTATTATATAAGGAAAACGCCTGCATTTTAGCGCATGATTCCCTTTAATTGTAGCAGTTGTTAATCAGTACCATAGCCAGGAACAAAGTAGTGTTCAAGGTTAAGTGCATATTTAGCAATACACAGAAGTGAAATCTAGGTGCAAGTGGCAACTTTAGGAAAAAATGTTACACACCTTCTCTTCCTCTGCTTTGTCACTGAGGTCATAGTCATTAAAAGAGCCCAATGAAGTCGCCTTAGGCTCCAGGTAGCAGAGAGACAGAGCAAGAGGAGGGGAAAGGGTTAATGCAAACAGAAGACACTGGGAAGCAGAGAGCAGCAGCACAAATATGAGCAGAAGGGACGGGATGAATGAAGGAGATGTGAGAGGAACATAATGGCGGACAGCTGTAGGGAGGAAAGAGATGCAAACCTCGGGGAGACTGGGAAAACTGATATAACCATCCTCATCAAGTAAGGAAGGAAACTTGAAGGGAAAGAAGTTATAAAAGCTGAAATAAAAAAAGCCACATTCCAGAGGCTTACACTTTATAGACAAATGGTTAGTGTGACAAGCTGGAGCAATAAAATGTCTGCCTGAATCACAGATGGGCTCTGGTAAAGTAGCTGGTTCATCCTGAGGTGGTAATACATTCATACTCCAATCTACAAAAGTGAATTCTACAGCACTATAGCACATGTGACTTTGTTCATCCAGTGCCTCCTCAGATGTATCTGAAATTTCTGAACACATGTCCACCTCAGGAATGGCTGGAAGGTTTGCTGAAATGGTATGATTGCAGTGAATAGGTGATAATGAGCATGAGCGATTTAGCTATACCGACCCATCCAGAAACAGGTGAATATGCGTGTTCATTTAATTATTGTTTACAAGAAAGTGAGAAGTACGTGCACGCCATAGGACCAGAGAAAGACAAAAAGATAGAGAGAAATTATTAGTCAGAGATACGTTTAGGCAAAAATATCACTATAAATGCAAACAGATTGTTACTCAAAATTAGATGAGGAATTTAAGCTAAATTAGACTGCAGTATGAAGTTAGAGATCTATGTTCAGTTGTCAAGAGTGTGAGTGTAAGACTAATGTTTGTAAAACAAACATGGCCGCAGACACATCTCAACGAATGCCTGCAAACATGAAATGGAACAACACCAGACAGAAATGAGTAGCTGAATCAGCAAGGCAATACAAAAAAACTGGTATTTCATCGCAATATCCCAAAACAAAACAGAAGTTAAATCATTAAACACGTCTAATATGCTAAAGGAGATATGAATATGTCAAGGCTACTTGGTAAACTCCTAATACCATAATCCTTTACGCATGTGCTATCCTGATAAAGGGACACTGTGTAAATGAGGTGACTGAATTGTAGGCCTATTTTGAATGTCATTAAAGAGACACGGTGATGTAGAAAAATGTGATGAAGACATGTTCTTCAGGTGGTCACAAACCTAATGCTTGACGTATATACTTATCTGAAGACACTTATTCCACGGCTAAGATGGTTTCTGTAAATGCATGTGTTGGTAACTCATGCAGTTACCCGTCCCTCAGATGGCATGAAATGGTATAAGAAAACCCACTAATGTGCATAGTAGGAAACAAGAATGCTGCCATGCTCTATGGGCGCAGAGCACCTGCACACCCACTCGACAGCGGATGGAATATTATATATATTTTCCAACGATGGAATTTGGCTGAAGAAATATAACACCTTGACGGGTATATAGCGTTAATACGAGCAATTAGGCTAGCACAATGTGCAGAAGACAGCAATTCTTATTTCTAAATGATAACCTGTTCCATTTATAATTAAAATGTATTCCTGTGTTTTATAAAGTTGTCCAAGTGTGATTTGGATGGCATGTCCTATAATTTTTGGAAAGAAAGGTAAACATAGAAGCAGCAAACAGATAAAATATGCTGAAGCCATGCTAGGTGAGGTATCACAACAAAGACTGGACATAAATGCACAAGCAGTTCACATCTCAACAACATATATGTGCGATGAAATCTAAGCAGCACATTGCATGAATGCAGCACCATTACTTGCAATAGAATTCCACAACTGGATGATTCTGAAAGCAATTTTAATGGGGGAGAATATATCCTATCTTAAGCCTTTACGGATATACGGATACATTTTTAAATAGTGGAGTATTCTCTGGACCGCAATTAAGATGGGAAGTCTATTTATTAAAGACTCATGGTTAGTCTAAACAGGTGGAGGTGATAAATAGCAGCCCGAATCACAACTATCATCTGGAGTTTAAAAGGTGATCAATGAAAGGTCGGCAAGATATTTAAATAAAGGTTGGGTGAATAGATCACGGTACCTCGGTTAAACTATACGTGCTGTTAGATAGATAACTCTGGAAGTAAAAAAGGAGAGACACTGCAAACAGATCAGTATTTGAGATGGGGCTTTAAAAGCATTTCATAAATTGAGTGTTAGTGTGACATGGAGAAGAGTATTTGATATGAAGGTATTGAAATTTTGAACAATAAAACGTTTCGTATATAACAATCTGATTAAGAACAGTCTGACCTATTTTTGGTCCATTTATGAAATGCTTTTAAAGCCTCATCTCAAATACTGATCTGTTTGCAGTGTCTCTCCTTTTTTACTTCCAGAGTTATCTATCTAACAGCACGTATAGAATGGAGCAGTGTACATAACGGAGTTAGTGTGTACAGAATGGAGAAACAAATGACTTGTAAAGTTATAACACAAAACAGCTTGGACAGCTACAATTCTAAACATAAGGCACACTTAGCAACGCACATATTGAACTATGTGTTAAATACATATAAAGGCAGAGATTTTCCTTTAAAAAATGCTCATAACAATAACAATGTGAGACTGCTGGCTACCGTCCTTACCTTTGCATCTTTGGGTTGCTCCAATTGTGAGCCAACTGTGGCTCCATTCTCTCTTTCCAATGCAACAACTTCTGAGACTCTACCATCAATGGCAGAGCCTGCTTCAGGGAAAGAGGTAGCCTTCAGTAGACTCTGGTCTGTGATGCTACCAATAGGAGCTGGTCAGAGAAAACACGATTTTAAAGTATGTAGTAATACAATATAATAGAGTAAAACAATGCAAAAAGCTGTATTTTTGTTGTATGAAGCCAGATCTATCACATTTAATATAATGCAATGTGTATTCCACAAGCAATAACAGCATCTACGGATTGTTTTTATTTTTCAATTGTAGAATAATAGTTCTATTACGTATCTATTTACAGAAATATACTGTAATTTAATTATGTGGTCACAGCTGCCTTCTGAAAGGCCAATAATGGCAACAGCTATCAACTTAAATATTACTTACCGGTATCTCAAATCTCATGCAAAGTCCCAATGCCTCCATAACAAAAGCATACAACACAAAACTATGAACAAATTCACACAAGAAGTCACTATAATAATCTGTTCAAAAATCTACAATCCCAAGATTAAAAATTGTATAATGCATTTTACTCAGTTTAATTTATTGCAGTTGGTCTGCTTGCCAACCCTCACACAAAATGTATATATGAAGAACAAAATGTGTACAGCTTCAACATATTTTTAAGAACCTGAAGCAACAAAGAACAGTTCCGTAACATGATCTAAAAAAGAATGGAGATAAAATTCAAAAGGAATTTTGTATACTCTTAACAGAAAAAGTGCATTGTATCAATTCTTGAAAGGCAAAATCCTTTGATGCACAATAGAAATGAACAAGCAGTGTGTAATCTGTTACTTGAAGTTTTCATAATTATACCTAGTTTAAACAAACCTGTCATTTGAAAATTTACATGCATATTTACACTGCAATGTATTTGAATAAACACTGTAGATACAGCCTTTCATCTTTAGTGGAAATGGAAACAAAAAACTACATATAAGTGTAACGTTCTATTGGAAACAGCTGTTGCACAAGATTTTAGGTTTAACTAATGAAGCAAGCTTGGATAAACAAACCCCACATGTAATTGAGGGTCACAGTACAATTCCTTTCATAATCATTTTAACATGGTTCTTTGTATAAAGAGTATAAATATAACCTGGATGAGATATATAAATGTAAGTATAATTCACAGCCTTATACACAATCAGAAGCAATTTGCTTGCATGCAAGTGCTGTGTTTTTAAGGCATTAAACAAATGTGCATGGGCTAAATCAAAAGTTACATGGCAGGTCCTCAGTGCTCTAAAATGTCTTTTTTTCCCCATCTAAATCCACCTTTTCCTTGGGTTATCCTCAGGTACCGTTAACACACAAGGCTATACATTGATTTACCATATTGCACACATATGGGTTTATATAACAAAGTTCTGGCACATGTGATTAGGTTAGAATAATAATAATAATAATAATAATAATAAACTATATTGAATCAAACCAAAGTAATACATCAAACGTACATGCAGGCCTCAGCAATTACCAACTCATGACTTGTAAATGAGAAAAAAATGTAAATCCTGTGAAGTTTTTTTTTTCTCCTAAAAAAAGTATACTCCAGATGCTTTGTGTGTGAAATTTGTGACAGTTTATAAAAGTGCCCTTTTCAATTGAAATCAACAAAATCCCTCTCTCGCTATCTGATAGCCAGGGAGGTTTTCTTCTATTTCAGTTAGCTCCACCATAAAAAGCCTCTGATTGGTGTATTTTTTTGCACAAATTGAAAGTTTGTGCTGGGGAAAGGGGGAGGGGAGGGATTGCAAAGGCCGCACACAGAATGACTGCAGCTTTTGCAAGCAGGTTTTCATATCACCCCAAAGACAACCATCAGAAACAAATACATGCATGTCTTCTTTGCGGGTATATGTACTAAATTGAAAATAAACAAATAAGTAAATGCAGTGTACACAGAGAACTTTTAAATGGTAGAAATACCAATGTACATCCAGAAGGTGGCACTAAAGTACAGCAAAAACACTATAAACATGATAATTTAAAAAAAGATTAATTTAAAATTATGATGTGCTGATCAAACACAAATCATAGTTTTCTAAAATAAATTAAAACTATGTTGTGGCAAACCAACAGAAGTAATGAGTCCACTATCTGCCCTTGGTTCTGGGTCAGCAGCTGCATTAAGAATCCTTTGCTCTAAAATTTAACTAATACTATGCAGAAGGAATCTGCTAAATATATGCCATTTTCCCTGAAAAACATTATGGATAAATCTCATGGATTTCTTTTCGTATGCGGTCAATGCTGGTGTCCTAGACTATATTTTTTTAGCAACATCTCATTTTTGATGTTGCAAAAGCAAACATATCACATGTAATTTTTTTTGTCTTACCTCCATCAAGACTCCTAGACACACGTTTGCTGGATGTGCGCTCAAAATACGGGGCAGGTCTGTCTATCCTTGTACTGGCCTCTCGTGTCTGGGCCTGTGTGCGGCCGCTGTAACGAAACTTGGAACCCAGAGTCAAGAACCTCGCTTTTGGAGGCTGCTCAGGAGAGGAGAGTCTACATAAAAAAAAAAAAAACAATGCAAATTAGAGTGTCAGTAGTTTTATAACATGATTCAAGTCAATCCTCCCTTCTTCCCTACTGCAAGCATTGCTTTCACTTAGACTTAAAGCGGCACTGTCATGCCGAATCCCGTTTTTTTTTTAACCCCCCTCCCGCCTCCACTACATCCAATCGACCCCCTAGTCACCCCCAAATGCCCCTAAGCCCCCCATATTACCTATTTTGTATTCTTTATTTTCTGCCCCGATCTATATTCAGGGCGTCGCCATCTTTGTGTGGGTAGGTGAAGTCCCTGTGGGACACGTCATCTGCCCACACTAGACAGACTGTAAGATTCCCGCACATGCCCAGTGAAACACCTGGACATGCGAACGGGAATTTCACCTATTCATTCATCAGACAGACGAATGAATAGAAAAAATCAAACGAACAAACTAACACTGAGTATCAGTGTTCGTTTGTTCGTTCAGTTTATTACAAGGAGGGAGCTACCGGCGTGCAGCTCCCTCCTTGTAATATGTACAGATAGAAGCTGCAGGGAGCTGTGCTCCCCACCACTTCATTAGCCCCCCAGGTCCTCCCCTCACTCTATGGGGGTCAATATGACCCCCATAATAGCATAAGGGCGATTCAAATCTCCCCAATGCCCCTACTCGCTATACCGCGAGTAGGGGCATGTCAACTAAACAGTGAGCAGCCTGTGGCTGCTCACTGTAAAACAAAAAGGGTAATAAGGGGGGTGGGGGGGGGGGTGGGATCTACTGTCCTCCCCCCCCTGCCCCCACCCCTGGGCGGCGGGTGGGGGGGGCTACTGTCCTCCCCCCGGCCCCCACCCCTGGGCGGCGGGTGGGGGGGGGCTACTGTCCTCCCCCCCCGGCCCCCACCAAGCCATCCAATCACAGTGTTCTGTGTCATTTTACAAGCGTGGGAAAATTCCAAAGAACTTTCCCACACTTGTAAAATGACACAGAGCACTCTGATTGGCTTAAACCCACCAATCAGAGTGTTCTTAGCCTAATTGCAGGGCGGGGCAAGGCTTTATAAGCATTCCCCCGCCCTGCGGAGCTCAGTCTGCGCGGAGCCCTCCATGGGTGAAGATGGATTATTTTTTTGCGCTCGGGTTTATTTTTCGTCATTTTTTTTTTTTTGCGCTCGGGCTTTTTATTTTATTTTTAGTTCGACGGGTATGATGGTTTTTTATTTGGCATTTTTTGGGGCTGAAAAATGAAGATTTTAGAAAAAAGAAGACGTCGAATGGTAAGTTTAATTTTACTTTACAGGTTAGCAATTTTATTCCCCCCTCACTATTTTTTAGGGTGAGGGGGGTAGGTAGGGGCATTTTTATTTTGGCGGGGGGTGGGTGACTAGGGGCTTGGGGACCCCTAGTCACCTTGATTGGGGGGGGGGGGGGGAGAATTTACTTAGTGCCCCCACCCGCCGCCAGGGGTGGGGGGAGGACAGTAGGTCCCCCCCCCCATTATCTTTATGGTCCCCACCCGCCGCCCAGGGGTGGGGGCCGGGGGGGGGGAGGGGGGGGGAAGGGCAGTAGGTTCCCCCCCCTTATTACTATGATGGCCCCCACCCGCCGCCCAGGGGTGGGGGCGACAATAGGTCTCCCTCCCTTATTTTACTTTAGGGCCCCCACCCGTCGTTTAGGGGTGGGGGGCAATATTTTTATTTTTTTTTTACAGCCACAGGCTGCTCACTGCTTACTAGACATGCCCCTACTCGCGGTATAGCAAGTAGCGGCATATTGTTTACTAATACTAAGTCATCTTTACTTAGTGTTAGTAAATGTGGCTGAAAGACCAGTTTAGGTCTTTCAGCCTTTTAGTAGATAGCTCCCTAATACCGTAGAAATTAGGGAGTTATCTACTAAGCGGCTGCAAGATGCAGCCACAGCAATGAATAGGATCGGAGTTTCATTCATTAGAATGAAATTCCGATACGATCAAAGTACCGAATTGCATCCTAACACCAATGGAGAAACTCTTCTCATTCTGTTAGGATGCAATTCGGCAGTTTCGTCTAAAATGACAGGAAGCATCGCGGGAACACAGAGGAAAGGTAAGGATTATGGGAAAATTGCTCTGACCAGCGGAAATGAAGCACACTTTGCTCCTCCGCTGGTCAGAGTTGGTCAAGCGGAGGAATCCTCCATAAGGCAAAGAGTCCCTACTTTGTCTTATGATTTTAAAGAAAACTAAAGAAGACAGGAAGAAAAGAATAACAGATCCCGAGAGAGGGGGAGAAGAGGAAGAGATTGAGGAAAGGTAAGTTCGGCATGACAGTGTCGCTTTAATTCAAGCAGGGGAGGGTCTCCCTGATAACAGACATTTAAAGCACAACTTTATTATCTCTGTGCTGATCGGTAGGTCTGTGTTTTTAACCTCTATTTTTAGAAAATCTAGAAATTTGCTGGCAATTCTGCTAGCACAACGTATTGATGAAATCTGATGCTCTATAATTTAAGATTAAATTTTATTTGTCATGGCAGGTATTTTTTAAATTATTAATCTGTGAAATAGGGCTGTAGATGCCACATAAGGGGTCTTTCAAAGACTTGGGTATTAGAGAAATAAGAGTCTCAGTAGCAAAAACAGGGAAGGTTTAAATGCACGGGAATTAAATGTATGCATGTAATGTTGAGCCAAATCATTACCAAAATGTTGTATAAAATAAAAGTAAAGCCATCTGGGCCCAGACTTTTCCTTAGAAGGATTGCTATAAATATGGACTCTCTGTGTGCCTAAAAGGAGCACTATAGGGCCAGGAACACAAACATGTATTCCTGACCCTATAGTGTTAAAACCACAAATTAGCCCCTCTGGCACTCTCTTGCCTCCCTAAATATAGGATTTTTTTCTTGTATTCAAGTCTTCTGTTCCTGGCTCTGCCCCTGTCTGCTGACATCAGAAGTGGTGGTAAGAGCCAATCACAATGCTTCCCCATAGGATTGGCCGAGACTGTTAAGGAGGCTGATCAGGGGCAGAGCCAGCACAAGTCAAACACAGCCCTGCCAATCAGCATCACCTCATAGAGATTAATTGAATCAATGCATCTCTATGAGGAAAGTTCAGTGTCTGCAAGCAGAGGGAGGAGACACTGAATGGCATTGCTGCTTACTCTGCAGCACTGCCCAAGGAAGCACCTCTAGCAGCCCTTTGAGGAGTGGCCTGTTGAGTTATCACTAGGCTGTAATGTTATCACTGCATTTTCTCTGAAAAGACAGTGTTTATAACAAAAAGTCTGAAGGTAATGATTCTACTCACCAGAACAAATACAATAAGCTATAGCTGTAGACTATAGTGTCCCTTTAAGAGCTCTAGCTAGAAGTTTGCCAATCTTATTGCCCCCAGGTATGTAAAGAGTTTCTAGTCAAGAATAGCCCTTTTAGCATTTGCAAAACTGTTTATGTTGCATATCTAACTGAGATATGAGAAATAAGGTCTACAATACGTTTAATGTTATTTTATATGGGATGCGACCTGAATAAGGAGTTCCCAAAGGCCCCTCATGTGGTGTGATTGGGGATAGGTCTGGACCAGAATTCAACTGGATAACATATGTGTTTTCAGTTGTGAAATGGTGGTAGAATAATTAAGCAACCACCTCTAAATTAGAGTTGGGATTGAGAGGGGCAAACTAACAGGAGCATGATCCGCCCAAGTTATAGAGGCAATATGAGCCTTTTTAGAAAGATAGGAGTACATTGGGAGAGAAAGAACATATCAATTTGTGAATAAGAATAATGGGAAACAGAGTGAAATGTGAAGTATTTAGCCTCTGGATGAAGAACTACTGCTCAGCTGCAAACCAGTTTCAACTGAGCAAGGAGGTTACCTGTGTATGTACAGAATTGGACTACCTGCTAGGTAAAGAAGGGGAATTGAATGGGGAGCCTAGGGAAGGGAAAGTTACAGTGCCCTCCAAACACCAACATCTCTAAAGAAAACAGTCACAGAAAACAAAGAGTGGAAATTTTGATTTGTTTGAGAAATACATCTGCAAATGTAAATAGTGTTTCTGCCACCTTTCCCTTTAGAAAGAGGTACCACCCTCCCTAATACTAAATATGCAAAGGTGTTTTGCTGCTGTGGAGGAGGGAATCCCCTAGTGTACATTGATATATAAGAAAACAACAAAAAATACGCAAACAAGCCTATGGCACTTACGGCAAAAACTGTATAACAAATAGTGTAAACTCAATAAGTAGGTGCTAAAGTAGTGCCAAAACTGGCACTCCTATTTGACATGAACGATCAATAGGGAATTTACAATAATGGCACAGAAAGAGTAATCAGCAAAGATGCAGGCTAGTGGTTAGACAAAGGTAACCAGCCACAAATCCAGGCATTATGTAAGTAAAATAGGCCAATTCCAGGGGACTTGTCTAATAGAGATGCTGGAAACGATAGTGAACTGGATTGTGTAGATGTCCTTTTTACGAGAGCTTTACATTGGTTCCTCTGAGCACCTAATGAATTGCATACCAGCCCAGTATAGAGAGCTAAGGCAGGTCCAGTGCCTTAATGAATGCTGGTATGTCAACAGCTGATGAGATAGAAAGGACAATGTTATGAACAACCATCAAACTAATAATCAGAAGTAAATAGAGATTTTTTTTTTGTATTATTTTTTTTTTCTTTAGAGGGGGCTTCTATAAAATGACTACTAGTAGAAGAATATTTAGGACTGGTGTAATCGGATATACTTTGGCATTATAATGGCTTGATGACTCCCTAACCCTAGTTATGAGATAAGAATAGTGTTGCTACTTAGAACCAAACCAAAGCACTAGGTATCTACTGGTCCTTTTATACATAGTTTGGAATGTGTACCTGGCTGACGCACAGAAGACTTATTTAATACCCAACCAATCTTGTGGAATGTGCAGGAGCTATTTGCACATGGTGTGTGATTCATGTGCCCTACATATTTATTGTTATTCTACTCATACAAACAGTGTTAGAGGCAGTGTTGCTTGTGGTATCCTCACTAGAGTACTTAAATATATTGGGTGCGTATGATTTATTGGCGATATAGAGATTGCATTTGATATATGGATTACTGTGCATTACACTAGTTTCCTTTACCTCTTCCCATACCCATTTCTCTGGAGAAGGAATAGCCTCATCACCAATGAGTAAATAATTCACTGTAAAAACTGTGCTGCTTTGCAAATTGTTCCATGAGAAAAGGAAATTAAGAGCCAGCAGTATATACTAGGGTCACTGGCTTTTGAGGAGGATGTTGAAGCAGCGGGAAGCAAGCAATGGCTTTGATCTCCAAAAGCATGCAAACATTACGATTACTTACATGAAGGAACAGTGAACTGCCCTGCACAGACCTAAGATGTCAGAATTCAAATATGACTTCTAAATACAAAAAAATTGAGCCCTTTTTATTAGCAGAGCTAAAATCAGTAGTGCCTACAAGGATACAGGCTTTCTAAGATCACTACTTCTAGTTTGTGATAGAATGGTTTAGAGGCAGTCCAAATTGCCAACCTTTTGTATGCATAACTTCACGTGGAGGATTTGTTAATTTTATTCTTACATAGAGGTATAATTCCATCAACAAGTTTACTGCTTGGGCTGCTTGCAACCCGTCCCAGTTTACACCACAACAAATCTTCAAGAAGTTAATAAGTTAAAAAGAACATCCCAATGATCACAGTCAGTTGAGTAATCAGGTACCAAAAATACTGCCATAAAAAGGTACGTCCCTCAGTGCTCTGTCATAAAGGAAGTTTGTGAGTGCTGCCATGGAGGCGCCAACAATAATTGTAAACATACTACAGAGTTTAGTGGCTGCGAGTGGCTTAGTGATACACTTGTCAACCACATTAAACTGGCTTGTGTGGTATGGAAACAAAAAAAATGGGTACTATTTCAACGTGTCCTGGCTGTGATATCAGAGTAAATATATTCATAGAAGATCAAAACTAAGACTTTTTATGTAAAAATTTACATGGATGTGAAAGAGCTTACCAACACCACAATTCATTTCAGCATAATAAGTACCCTTGGTTAAAAGCACTTAAAAAACAAAACAAAAAAAATCGGCTGTGTTTATGTCAAGTCTGTGTACAAGTGCACACATTCCAAAAATATGGAACAATAAACCTCTGCCAATTATGAAGGTATAACCTACTGGTTGTGCAGTTTTCAGTTTTACTGACTGTACCTGCACCCATTTTTAACAGGGCAGCCCTATCACAATTTCCCAGAGCAGGAAGTCCACTTTAATTTAGAGAAACAATATGTGTCTGTATAACATTTTGTGCTAACTTTGTAGCTTTGTGCAAAGTGCTCATTTGTTTTTACCAGTTCTAAGAGGAAGGCATTTTATTTTAACTAGTATGTGTTATTGAACTTCGTTGTTCCTGAAGTGCGATACACACACGTAACCTTTCCCAAGATACAGCTGAAGAGAAAAAAAATACATTACTACTATAGACGGTAATAGAAGAATGAGTATCAAACTCCACAATTAAAGAGTTTAGAGTACCAATAGAATTTATAAAGCAGTAGTTACCGATAGAATGTATGATGTTCCACACATACTTTCCACAGTCTCTTTGCAGATCTGTGGTTTGGCAATTTGAACCCGATGGTGCTCTCAAATTGTTCGAGCTGAAATAGAGACAAACAAACAAAGTATTACTTTAGAAGTTGGGTTATTATACAGACTATATATATATATATATATATATATATATATATATATATACACACACACACACACACACACACACACACACACACATACATACTGTGATGAAATTCTAATCTATTACTGCCTTAAGAATTAGTAGTTGAACATTGCAAGATAATTACTGGACCACAATAAATGTGCTATTAGTGTAAAATAAATAAAAGGACAGTATAACAGTTATTTCCAACTTCCATATCAATCTTCCAGAGTACAAATGTATAGTCAAGTAGTGCAATAGGAAGAAAAAAAAAAAGTTACCTGCACTCTTCCCAAATCCCTATTCAGATTTACATTTGGAGGAAGCAAGGTGAATAGTCAGTGTAAGACCCACCTAAGAAGTTTGACGTGGCAGGTGGGCATTCCCTCTAATGGCCATTGGAGTAACTAAACAACCTCCATTTGTGTAAATATGCATGGGGATTTGGAAGAGCGCAGGTTTTTTCTTTGGTTTTTACTGTATGTATTGGGGCTGATGTGTACTATGGTCATTGCTGCCGCCCAAGAGTAGTGGGAGTTTGAGTGCAGGCCTTGTTTTTGTAAATAAGTAGTGTAATTGAAAATTAGATTATAAGCCTAGAGTGCAATATTTTGCCAAATCTCACTTACAGTGGTATAAATAGAAAATGTTTACCTAATCAGAACGCATATTTTAACATTTCGCACACATGCACCTTGTGTCTCTTATGTAAAAATTACATGGCACTGCTTTTTACAGAATCATAAGTAATCAATACAACCTAATCAAATGTCTAAAAAAAATTAATTAGCCGGTATGCATTTCTTTTAAGCAATACTGGATTTATTTGCCAGAACAATTTTTCAAATAGCAGTAGTAAATGGCAATAGTGAACACCCACTACATATTTTATGTAAACAGATTGTGTAATGAAATATTAGGTTCTTTATATTACATCCACATATGCCATAATGTCAGTGTTTACATATTTTTTTTATAACCTATTCTTTTGTATTGTTGCTATTTGAGTATCAATCCAACACAATACAGACAATTAATCTTTCTAAGTATTCTGTCTAAATATATAATACACTGTTTCCAGGGGCGGACTGACCGGTCGGGCACTTCGGACATGGTCCGAGGGCCCGGCCGGGAGGGGGGCCCGCCATCAGGGGGCCCGCCCGCCCCTTTAAATGCTGCAGCCGCCTGAGCGCTCTCTTAAGAGCCTCAGGCGGCTGCAGCTTCTCCCCTCCCCTCCCCTCCCCTGTAGCGTGGCCGAGCTGCTCTCCGGTCCGCGGTGCCGGCCGGAATGATAGGAAGGTGCACACTGTGCACCTTCCTATCAGTCCGGCCGGGTACAGGAAACAGAAACTCATGTTCCGCGCGGAACAGGAGTTTCTGTTTCCTGTACCCGGCCGGGCTGACAGGAAGGTGCACACTCAGTGTGCACCTTCCTATGACTCCGGCCGGACACCGCGGACCGGAGAGCAGCTCGGCCACGCTACAGGGGAGGGGGTAAAAAGAGATTGGGAGGGGAGGGGGTAAAAAGATATTGGGAGGGGAGGGGGTAAAAAGAGAGTGGGAGGGGAGGGGGTAAAAAGAGAGTGGGAGGGGAGGGGGTAAAAAGAGAGTGGGGGGAGGGGGTAAAAAGAGAGTGGGGGGGTAAAAAGAGAGTGGGGGTAAAAAGAGAGAGGGGGGGGTAAGAAGCGAGAGAGGGGGGTAAGGCGAGAGGAGGGGGAGAGTAAGAAGGGGGTAAGAAGAGAGTGAGGGGGGAGTAAGAAGAGGGTGGGAGTAAGAAGGGGGGTACGAAGAGGGGGAGGGGGGTAAGAAGAGGGGGAGTAAGAGGAGGGCAATTGCCCCCTCCCCTGTCCGCAGGCACCGTGCGGGCAGCCGGCAGGGGAGGGAGGAAGAGAGGACCCGGGAGCTCAGCCTGCAGCTCCTCTGGGTCCTTCTTGCGCGAGCACAGATAGTTGCCGCGGTTACCACAGCAACGTTACAGCTCTGGCGAGAGTAAACTACGGGCTAGAGTTCACTCTCAACACTGACCACCAGGGATTCCTGGTGGTCGCAGTGGTGAGAGTGAACTCTAGCCCCATAAACACACTGCCCCCACACACCATACACATTCACACAATACACATTTACACACATTGCCTCTCACACACACACACACATACATACACTGCCCACCCATACACACACAGCCCCCCATACTAACATTGCCACACACATACACAGCCCCCTCATACACACATTGCCCCACACACCCTACACATTCACACACTACACCCACTCACACACACTGAACCTTTCACACACATTGCACCACTGCTCCTATACCCTACTACAGCCTCATATCCCAGCAGACCCCAGGTAAGTTGTCAAACTGTACTTAAACGGTTTGACTACTTACTCTGGGAGGGGGGCCCGGCCCTCCTGGCACCATAACGACTACACAGAGCAGTAGTGGTTATTGTGCATGGATTATTTCTTTAAATAATCTACAAGTGCCCCAGTAGCCAGCAAGCCAGGCAGCCCACAGGCCGGCCAGCCAGCAAGCCACAGCCTGCCAGCCAGCAAACCAGCAAGCCAGCAAGCCAGCAAGCCCACAGCCTGCCGGCCAGCAAGCCAGCAAGCCCACAGCCTGCCGGCCAGCAAGCCAGCAAGCCCACAGCCTGCCGGCAGTAGCCAGCAAGCCCACAGCCTGCCGGCAGTAGCCAGCAAGCCCACAGCCTGCCGGCAGTAGCCAGCAAGCCCACAGCCTGCCGGCAGTAGCCAGCAAGCCCACAGCCTGCCGGCAGTAGCCAGCAAGCCCACAGCCTGCCGGCAGTAGCCAGTAAGCCCACAGCCTTCCAGCAAGCCCACAGACTGCCAGCCAGCAACAGTAATTAAGGTAAGAGGAGCCAACTTGGCCTAGGTATCAGCGAGCTATGTTGTGTTGCTATATTGTGAATAGGAACCAGAGTGTTGGAGAGACCCCCCTCCAGGCCCCATTAGACTCCATTGTAGTCTCTAATGGGACCTGGAGGAAATTCTTTCTAACACACTCTCTAAAGGACACTGAGATAGCCTCTGCTAGAATGCTCCCCCCTCCATGGCCCATTAGCCCTCAATTGTAGTCTCTACTGGGGCCTGGAGGCGACTGTTTCCAGCAGGGACACTGAGATGGCCTCTGTTAGAAAGACCCCCTTCCAAGACTATTAGACTCCATTGTAGTCTCTAATAGGGCCTGGAGGGGATTCTTTCTAACACACTCTCTTAAGGACACTGAGATAGCCTCTGCTAGAAAGACCCCCCTCCATGGCCCATTAGCCCTCAATTGTAGTCTCTACTGGGGCCTTGAAGGGATTATTGCACTTTTGTTCCTTGTGTTTCTAAAGATTGTATAGGGTGTGGCTGGAGGCGGTGCATGGAGGCGGGACATGGGTGGCGCTTGCTGCGGAGTATGGGTGGGGCCTGTAAGGGGGCCCTTGATTTATTTTTCCCGGGGGCCCTGATGGTTCTCAGTCCGCCCATGACTGTTTCTAAAAGGCCAGCAGGGCTTTTAAACAATAACTTTCGATTAGAGGAAGGGAAGCTTGGCGCATTCCCTATGCAACAATATTAGACAGCTTATGATCAGTTTCCTGTATCTCCGGCTACCTACTATTCGGAAGCGGCTGGATTGACAAGACACTGGAGTTACACTACATCCTTTCTGGAGTTCTGAACAACAATGTCTCCAAACAGATTTTGATGAACACATATCACAAAAAAAAAAAAAAAATTAACAAAGTGAAAAGCATCTGAACATGAATTACAGCTTGAAAACCGGGTGTATAACAGGTCTTTTGTCATTATCTAAACAATGTATTTAAGCTGGTTCTATTGTGCTGAAGATGTCAGCTTTGTTGATAAAAAAAATATATTTGTTTCTGTGGTGATAATGTTAAGTCATTTAAAAAGCTACGGTAAAGAGTTAGAATTATTTTTATTTTTTTTAAAGTGTTGGCACTGAAGATAATAGCGGTCTAAAAAAACCTTTGCTAAACAATATAAAAATAAAACCATTTTCCATATTGTCAGGAATCTAACAACTTTCCCTTACAATGGGTGCGATGATGTTTTTCTTTGGTTAGAATTCCCACTACAATGATGTTAATAAATACTGCATTTGAACTTGAATCAGGAGTTTTAAAAACTAGGCAGACTCAATATAATTTGGAATTCAACAGCCTACCCTATATTGTTTGCCAGCAACATACATTCACTAAGAAAATATAAAGATCCTGTGTACATTGCAGAACTCACACAGGTGATACATGACAATGGCTGAGCACTAATCCAGACAACTTATGCTGGTACAAAAACATCTTGAAAATTTGAAAAGTGTATCTTCAGTAAGTGCAGGAAAAAAATTAATGTGAAAAATTATCAATGCATTAAAGATGGATATTTTTAGTGAATTGTATTCCATGTTTTTTTTTTATTCTTACCTCTCCGGGCCTCACTTTAATGTAAAAATTACTTCGTTTGTAGGAGATTTTTAAGATTTTAGGCCAAGCAAAACGGTTTATTCTGAGACGATCCTTGTAGATAAGCAGTCCATTTGCACATACTCCAAGCATGATATCCACAGCCTCAGAGTCCTACAAAATATTAGGGAGAAATGCCATATGATGTTAAGCAGAAAGGGTAGATAACTAAAGAAGTTAAAGGAACACTGTATTCCTAACAGAGTGTTCAACTATTTAGATTTACAGCCACACACTATAATAAGAATATAAAGTGTTTACCTTACCTTTTAACCGCTGGTGCTCTGGTCTTGCAGTCGACACCACTCCTACTCTGGCTGAGATCATCACTGATGAAGATCTCAGTCAATCCAATGCTTCCCTATAGGCAAGGATTGGAGAAGGGAGCACGCTAACTCACACTGCCACACTGCATCATTCAATATCTCCTTATAGAGATAAGGTCAATGCATCTCTATAGGGATGTATTTACCAAAGCCATGATACAAGAGCCACTCGTTATTTTCGTCCACATAACTTCAAATGCTCAAAGGCGCTAGATCTTTTACAAGTAGCGATACCATAAAAGTGGGTCTCAAATCCATGACTAATGTACACTACACATTGGAATGTCATATTGGTCATGCAATAACTAATTTATGATGTATGTGTAATTTCATAATTGATGTACCGTTCCATTGATATTGTTAATTGCACTCCTACTGTGTTCATTTTCTTTGCAAAATATAATACTAAATAATTACATTAAAAAACAAAACAAAAAACGCACGCCTCTTTTCCAGTGCAAAGCCTCCTGTGCTGCAGCCTCTGACAATGTCAGCACCCAATGCTTCTCATAGAGTATTGGATTGGAGAATGCATGTGCCAAAAAACACCACACTCCAATTAAATGCTGCTATCAGCTGAATTTGATTCCAGGACGCAGTTTCACTCAGTTCTGGAGATGAAAGTGCCTCTAAGTGGCTGTCCGGAAGATAGCCACTGGAGGTGTATGTAACCCTGCAATGTAAACATATAAAACTGGCTTAACATCACAGGATCACTGCACCCAAACCACTTCATTAAGATGAAGTGGTCTGGGTGACATTAGTGGTCCTTTAAACATGAATAGATTTATGGCACCGGGGACTCTAGGCACAATAAGCAATACAATGAAAAGAAGTGCACTGTAAAGGTCAAATTCACATTTTTAGAAAGACACTACATGTAACATTTCTTTTTTTCTTTTGTAGATATACAGCAAGCAATTCTTTTGCATGTTTTCTTTGTGGGTAAAAACAGCTGCACATCTAGGAAATGTCATTCTTTCAATAAAAAAGAAATAAAAAACATGAGTAAAATAAAAAAAGGAGAAAAAAAAAATCAGAGTTTGTAGAATACTGATTAAGTTCAATGTGGCTACTTAAAGGGGCACTATAGTCACCAGAACAACTACAGCTTATTTCTTCTGGTGAGTATAATCATTCCCTTCAGGCTTTTTGCAGTATACACGGTCTTTAAAAAAAAAAAAAAAAATGCAGTGTTTACATTGCAGCCTAGTGATACCCCCACTGGCCAACTCTCAGATGGCTACAAGAGCTGCCATTCAGTATCTCCACCCTGTGCGTGAAGACACTGAACTTTGCTCATAGAGATGCATTGATTTAATGCATCTCTATGAGGAGTTGCCGATTGGCCAGGGCTGTGTTTGACTTGAGCTGGCACTGCCCAGATCTGCCTCTTTGATAGTCTCAGCCAATCCTATTGGAAAGCATTGTCTTTGGCTCACAGAATCACTTCTGATGATGTCAAGAATGCAGGCAGGTCAGGGGCAGCAGCTGTGGACTTTAACACAAGTAAGATTTTACTATATTTAGGGAGGCAATGGGGGCTAGAAGGTGATTTTTAACCCCATCCCGACCTTGGACGTGCAGGGTACGTCTGACAAAAAAAAACGACAGTTGAGGACTGCGCACGTACCTTACACGTCCGCAGGTAAAATGTGCTCACCTGGACCAGCAATCCCCGTCCAGGGGGACTCCCCGAGATCCGACTTCCGTTCTCTCCGGCCCTCCAGGCCCATGTGATCGCCATGACATTTATATACGCTGGCAAAAGTTAGCGTTTGTTTTTGTTTAGTTTTTTACAAAAACTGCACTTTCATTGACGATTTCATTGTTGTGATACGTTTTACTGCTTTGAAACACTCATGTTTGTGTTCAGCGAAGTCTCCAGAGTACAACAGTTCCCACATGTATTGGTTTTATAGTGTTTTTAAAAGTTACAGGGTCAAATACAAGGCTTGCCCATTTTTAGTTTTTTCATTAAAATTTGCCAATTTGGTTATGTTGCCTTTGAGAACATATGGTAGTCTAGGAATAAGAATTACCCCCACAATAGCATACCATTTACAAAAGTAGACAACCCAAGGTATTGCAAATAGGGTATGTCCAGTTTTTTCTAGTGGCCACTTAGTCACAAACACTGGCCAAAGTTAGCATTCATATTTTTTTTTGCATTTTTTACACACAAACAAATATAAATGGTAACTTTGGCCAGTGTTTGTGACTACTACAAAAGACTGGACATACCCCATTTTGAATCCCCTGGGCAAATCTTATGTTTGACCCTGTAACTTTACAAATCACCATAAAACCTATACTTGAAGGGTACTGTTGTACTCGTGAGACATTACACAAATATGAGTGTTTTAGAGTAGAAAAGTGTATTATACTGATATCATCGGTGAATAGGCAGTTTATATTTTATTTTTATTTATTTTTTTACACAAACGCTAATTTTGCCCATGGTTTGTGACTAAGTGGCTACTAAAAAAAGATTAGACATACCCCATTTTGATTACCGTGGGTAGTCTACTTTAAAAAAAAATCTATGGTTTGAGGGGAGTTAATTACATTGACCAGCTTCAAAAATGTCCCAAATAGGACATGGGTGCATGATGACCAGCTGTGAAAATTCCAAGTTTAAAAACTGGAACGTGCACCCTCCAAATAAGGTATTTTAGCCCCCAGAGAACCCGACACACCTATACATGGGTGGTATCACTGTACTCAGGAGATGTTGCTGAACACATATTGGGGTGTAACCCTTAAAGTTCTCAGTACAGTTCAGGGATTCCTGACAGATATCAGTGCTACAATGTAACTGCGTTAATTTTTTGGGGGAAAAAATGGTTTGGAAATAACAAAGTGCTACTTGTACTTATTGCCCTATAACTTGAAAAAAAAAAAAAGCTAAGAACTTGTTCACATTGGGTATTTTTAAACTCAGGACAAACTTTAGAAACTATTTAGCACTGGTGTTTTTTGGCAGTTGTACATGTGTAACAGATTTTGGGGGTCAAAGTTAGAAAAGTTTTTTTTTTTTTTTTTTTTTTTTTTTACCTTTTTTCATCATATTTTATAACTTTCTTTATAGCAAATTATGATGAAAATAATGGTATCTTTAGAAAGACCATTTAATGGCGAGAAAAACAGTATATAATATGTGTGAGTACGAGGAAAATTACAGCTAAACACAAACTCCGCAGAAATGCAATAACAGCCCTGGTCCCAAACGGTAAGAAAATTCAAAATTGGTCTGGTCCCTAAGGGGTTAACACTATATGATCAGGAATACATGTTTGTTAAATGAACACTATAGTGTCAGGAACACAATCAAGTCACCAATGGAAATTAATGGAACACCGACCTTTTTGTTCCATAATGGATATTATACTAGAATATACAACCAAAGTACCTTAGCATGATGCAAGTCCACTCCATACATTGACAGCTTCTTAGCATTTTCTAAAAACTGCATGTCTGCCTGTGCTGGAGTTAGCCCCCTGTGTAGAAACCATAATTAGTTCACAAATTGAGAAATATATGAATATTTAAGTCTTTTAACCCCTTGAGGACACATGACATGTGTGACATGTCATGATTCCCTTTTATTCCAGAAGTTTGATCCTTAAGGGGTTAAAGAAGAGAATGAAAATAGCTAAAGAAATCAATGAATAAGTATTGGGATGATTTAAAACATGGCCTGTGTAAAATATTAAGGGATGCAGCAAGTTTAAAAGTTATTAATGATAAAGTGGCTGAACAGCCATAGTGAGTTTTATTAGTGTGGATGTTATCACCCTGTAAAAATATAAGTTGTAGTAAAATCAAAATAACTTCATTTAAATCAAGCACCACGAGAAGGGAGTATACAATATCAAATGTTACCAGTTGTAATACTAATGTCAAAAGTTTGTTGGTTGGAATGTGAATGCGATTTCAAGTACGTGGGGCGTAGTCTAGTGTGATACTATGCTTAAAAACAAAATGCTGACCCTATGGGATAAAGTTTTACAGATAAAGGAGCACTATAGGGTGGGGAACACAAACATGTATTCCAGACCCTATATGGTTAAAACCGCTATCTAGCCCCCCTGGCCACCTCAAGCCTCCCTAAAAATAGTAAAACTTACTTGTATTCAAGTGTGCAGCTGCATATGTTGTCCCTGTTTCCTTTAGACCTGTGCACTGCCTGCTGACATCAGCAGAAGTGGTAGCCTGATCCAATCACAATGCTTCCCCATAGGATTGGCTGAGACTGACAAAGAGGCAGATCAGGGGCAGAGCCAGCACAATTAAAGTTCAGTGTCTGCATGCAGAGGGAGGAGACACTGAATGCTTGGATGCATTTTAGGCAGCCATGACCCAGGAAGGATCTCTAAAAGCTATCTGAGGAGTGGCCAGTGGAGTTATCAGTAGGCTGTAATGTAAACACTGCATTTTCTCTGAAAAGACAGTGTTTACAGCAAAAAGCCTGAAGGTGATTACACTCACCAGAACAAATTCAATAAGCTGTAGTTGTTCTGGCGACTATAGTGTCCCTTTAACCCCTTAAGGACCAAACATCTGGAATAAAAGGGAATCATGACATGTCACACATGTCATGTGTCCTTAAGGGGTTAAAGCTACAAAGTTGTCTATATCTAAATGACTTAACAGGTCAGGTAGTAGTATCTATTCATGCCTAAAATGCATCCAAACATTCAGTATCTCCTCCCTCTGCATGCAGACACTGAACTTTCCTCATAGAGATTCATTGATTCAATTAATCTCTATGAGGAGTTGCTGATTGGCCAGGGTTGTGTTTGAATCATGCTGGCTCTGCCCCTGATCTGCATCCTCGTCAGTCTCAGCCAATCCTATGGGGAAGTATTGTGATTGGATCAGGCTACCACTTCTGATGATGTCAGCAGACTGCTTGTTTTTTGTTTGTTTTTTGAGGCAAACAGCTTCTGGCTTGAATACAGTAAGATTTTGCTATATGGAGGCATGAGGGGCCCAGGGGGGCTAGATGGTGGTTTTAACACTATAGGGTCAGGAATACATGTTTGTGTTCCTGATCCTATATTGATCCTTTAAGTAAAATGGGTAGCTGTATCTCCTTGTATATTATTTGAAAAAGATAGTCTTGAGATATACTTCAATCTTCTATTATCTCTGTACACCTGGGCTTACTATAAGCTCTTAAAAATCCAACTCCTTTCCTTATACATCTAAATTGGAGTAAGAAATAGGTAGCTCTCTATTCAAGGTGATGAATATGAGGATACATGGTAAGCTTTTAGAAGAGTTTTCAGATCTCCCAATAGCGGTTTATAAGATGCTATATAGGTGATACACCCCTCATTTTATATTACCAGAAAGGCAGATCTGCCACCAATTTTTTTATACCAAATGTGTGACTATCAAGGTGTCGGCTGTAGGCTCATTCTGGGCTATTTGATACTAAAGTCTTTTAGGTATTCCACAAACAGATTACCCAAGACCTTCTAAGATCTCTCCTCAAGGATGCGTTTACCAGCACGAAAAATAAACTTCTATCTAGATTCGCTGTATTGACTTGCAAAATGGTTGCAGCTCTCCAGTTGCATGGTTCTCTTCAAGCTACAGAGCTGGTTAATCTAAAACTGATCATCTGAGATTCATAAATAAATTGTCCACTATGGTCCATTGTTCTAATGCAGCTTTTGCTAAACTATGGGAACTTTGGTTATTGGAATCTCATTACAGAATGCATGAATAACATTTTGTAAGTTTTTAAGCTAGTGCCCCCACCTCCTTTTTGTATTGTCTTTCTCTATACATTCCTTGTTCATAGGTATTTAAAATTAACATGTCTGCCACATTGTTCTTTGATATTCTCATGGAGTGTACCTTATTGACTTAAATAAAGAAATATTATTATCTGATGGCCACTCATTTGACACTTACCATGTCAAAGAACAAAATGTGCATTCAAATGTAAAGATAGATATTTTTAACGGACAGAAATTTAAATGCAGTCACATTACAGACCTGTGAGTTTTATGCAACTCTACAACCTTGTCTTCCATTTCCTTCGTCTGATTGGGTGCAAACTTAAAGTCACTAATGTAATCAATGCTGTGCTCATCTGCATCATAATCCCCCAGCTCTGCCTGCAGTGTATAGGATCCAAGGAGAGCATGTGTCACAAATGAACAAGGTAGACGGCCAGAAGAAATATCCTGACGGAGCTGAAGGCATAGGAAATACCTGGCAGATAATTAAAAACATTGAAACTATTTGTATACAGTTGAATCAACCAAATTCATCACAACAGATTATACGAGTACAAAATGACACACAACAAAGCTCCAGTTAAATTTGAGGCTTTTGAATATCAGTGTTGCAGTTGGAAAGAATAGTGGAGGGCAGATAAATCAAATAATTTTTCTTTACTGTTATTGTGAATGCGGACAGCGAACTTGAGCCACAAAGAAAGTGGATTCTAGAGCAGTACTGGAAGACTGAAAATGACGAGCGGTGGCGCAATGCTTGGCAAGAAGCATTTGACACTCCTCCACAAACATGTCTGACAGTTTATTGTATTAGAAAAAAGTCTGAAGCAACAGGTGCAGTGGTTAATGTGCCCAAGTCTGGACATCCTAGGAACTGCTCTTCCAATAAGATGGGCATCTCCTCATTATGCTTTTGCAGCAAGGGACTACCTTGACACACCCACACACAGCATTGGAACTAATGATGTGGCAGCACTGTTTGGCCTCCACGTTCACCTAACTTAACACCAAATAACTTATTTTCTTGGGGTGTGGTAAAGAATAAGGAAGCCCCAGACAACGGACAAATTAAGAGTTCATCTCCGAAGCATTTATGGACATTGATGCAGACCAGAATTTGTGTCATACTGTGTGTTACAGAGTACTGGCCAGGTTTGAGTCAGTTAACAGATGAAAGGTCCGTTTTAATTCAGGAAGTCCCCCTAGTGGCTGTCTGGTAGACAGTCACTAGAGATAGAGTTAACCCTCAGAGGTAATTCTTGCAGTGTCTCAGAAACTGCAATAATTACCACTGTAGGGTTAAGGGACATGGGACAGTGTTTCTTTAATGAGAAGATGCCGATTTCTCAACAGCATTTTTTTGTTATTCATGTCGATTTTTAATATACAACGTATTTAAATTAAAGTGTGTTTATTCACTAAACAATGAAGTGCAATGTAACTGATAAAATCTTCATGAAATACTCACCTTCACTGTGTTGGAATTTCACTAAAGTAGGGACAACTTTGCCTTATGCATTTTTCCAAACACTTGACAATAAGTGAAGCTACCACAACAAAGTATTGTCATTTCCAAGCCATTATTAATGATGGCTTTTAAGGCACCCTCGATCTTGCAGGCTCCTTCATAGACATAGACCAGGCAGATGAAGCTCCATGAGCTGAAAAGGATCCACCATATGGTCATGGCGGCAGCCACGAGGGACAATTTCAGGTAAGTAAAACAAACCTTTCTCTTGCACCCCTGGTCCATTTCACTACAAGTGGCAAAATCCCCATCAGTGGTCTTTGCAAAATATAAAAAGACCCCAGTAGGTGACAGACCTGCTTCAATTTTTGACAAGAAGGTCAAATCGAAAGTAAAATACAACCTAACAAGTCAAAAACTGAAATGTTAGAATACAAATATTTCAACAAGTATTAGTGTTGAGAAAGAAATGAGGACTAATGTGTGCCTCACTCATCACAGTATGCAAAATAAAAAACAGTCTCTCTCTCATCTTATATTCCACATTTTATGAACATAGCTGAAGATTATTGTGCAAGTGCTATCTGTTTGTTCAGTACTTCTGAATATCTGTAATTTGGAAAGATTATATTTGGTCATTTGGTATCATAAGGACATATTTTAAACAATTTTTTTTACAAAAGGCAAATGTCAAATGGGGGGGGGGGGGAGTTTGTTTTCACGTTTGTTTATCCACTAGGAAAGCACAGAGATCAGGAGGGATTGGCTTACATCAAATGTCACTCCACAGATTTTTCCAGAAGGGATTAACTTTAGGGCAAAACACCTACATGTGTTTATATGTACCATAACCACCACATAACTACCAGCAGCAGAGAACATCTTTTTCATATAGCATAGTTTAAAGCTGAACTGTCATGCTGAACTTTTCCTCTTCTCTTCCTCTCTCAGAATCTGTTATTATTTTCTTTATATCTGATCTAGTTTTCTTTAACACATAAGACAAAGCTGTACTTTAGAATACTCCAAGCAGAGGCTGGAGCTATGAGTACGCGATTGAGGCTTTAGTAGGTTTCTAAATTAGCTGTAATGCAGGAGGTGTTTCTACCACCACTTATAAAAGTCCCCATACAGCAACGTTTAATTTGCGCAACTGTTTTCCACCTTCCAATGTATCCTTATGGGTCAAGATTAGATTGGCTTTGATCAATCTTGATGATTGGCAGGACACAGACCGGTGTGGTAAAGGCTAAAAAAATAAGTAAATATTGCCTTTCAAACCCTCGTAAGTATCTAAATAGGAAGATTTCAACTATAGCATTAGAGTTTGAATCACTAAGAGTAAATTGTGTAAATGAAATTGTCATTAATACAATACCTTGTTATATCTTCAGTTAACTGGGATGGATCTGGAGGATAAAACTTCACGTTGAAGACAAACAGCCATGGTGAGCCTGAAATTTTGAAAAATGAATTATTGTACTGCAGCTAGATATGATCAGAGATGCTATAAACCATATTAAAACACTGTAAATTTTGCTAACTTTTTCAAAATAGAATTTGACAAAAACATTTTTAAACTATAAGCCCTATATCTGCATTTTCCTTCCAGTGATAGTTTAAAATAATATAGGTTTTTAAGAATGAATGCATAACAAAAGTAGTAATTGGAACCAAACTGCCAAAGACAGCCTGAAATCTTGAAAAGGTTGACTATTATAGTACTAAATGATGTGAATTACTGGATTAGAGCTGTTAACCAATTCTCAATAATTTCTCAAAAACACAAAAGTGTTGAAAATACTATTTTCATATTTTCTGTCCAGTAATTGCTTACACTCCACTGCCCAAATACTAAAATAATTAAATAAAAAAAATCATGAATGCATTTCATTATACATTTTTAAATTGGGAATATATCTAAAGTAGCTTGCAAAAACGGCAGATCTCTTGTCTGGAGCCTTTACAAGCCATCGCCTTCTTCCCCAGCCCATGCTTTATGTAACTGTCCAAATACATACATTCAAAGGGGGTCTCACAAAGTTAAATGATCACTATAGTGTCCTGACACTATAGCATCCTTAGGACCCCCCAACCTCAGGGTCCCCCTTCCTTGGCGCTGAAGGGGTTATAGACCCTTCAGCTACTTACCTTTATCCAGCGTCGGGCTCCCTCGGCGCTGGTGACCTTTCCTCCCCCGCCAACGTCACCTTCCGAGTGGAGCGGAATGCGCATGTGCGGCAAGAGCCGCGCGCACTCAAGCAGTCCATAAAAAAAGCATTTCTCAATATAGTTTCTCTTTAATTTATTACATTGACAATTTCTATGGAAATCTGCACTTTTTGTAAAATGGAAAAAAAAAAAAATATATATATATATATATATATATACAGGGCCGCCATCAGGGCATGACAACCATAACAGTTGTCATGGGCCCGGCGGCCCTGGGGGGCCCGGCCGCCCGGGCCCCACGTGTGGGGCCCATCGGGTGGCCCACACACTTAGGGCCACCCGATGAGCCCCCTCCTTCAGGGGCCCGGTCAGCGCTATGGCCGTTGTATAGCGCGACCGGGCCCCTTTAAAAAAAAAAAAAAAGCAGCCGCAAGTGCTGCTGGGAGGAAGTGCTCACTTCCTCCCAGCTCACTCCGCGCGGGAGGAGCGCGCCCGCCCGCCCGCCCAGCCGTAAAGAGGGAGAGCCCGGCAATGAAGAGGGAGCAGCGCGACTCCCATCATCCCCAGCCACCCTCCTGCAAAGAAAAGGTAAGAGACAGAAGGGTGGCTGGAAAATGAGCTGTGTGTGTGTGCATGTATGTATGTATGTATGTATGTCTGTGTCTGTCTGTATGTCTGTCTGTGTCTGTATGCATGTATGTGTATGTCTGTCTGTCTGTCTGTGAGATGGCTTTTATGGTGCCATCTCCTAAACAACTTTGGGGCAGTTTGACAAAAACTTAGACCTTGACCATTACCTGGGGGTGCTGGTGGTAGTGCTGGTAATTATAGAGCTGTTATGGGGTGAGGTGTGTCACCAGCATAAACTGTGCTCCTTGATAAAAGTTGGGTAATGTAAAACATGTCCCATAAGATGTGCAAGCAGCAATGTATGTATCTGTATGTATGTGTATGTATGTGTGTGTCTGTATGCATGTATGTGTATGTATGTCTGTTTGTATGTCTGTGTGTCTGTATGCATGTCTGTGTGTCTGTATGCATGTCTGTGTGTCTGTATGCATGTCTGTGTGTCTGTATGCATGTCTGTGTGTCTGTATGCATGTCTGTGTGTCTGTATGCATGTATGTGTGTCTGTATGCATGTCTGTGTGTCTGTATGCATGTCTGTGTGTCTGTATGCATGTCTGTGTGTCTGTATGCATGTCTGTGTGTCTGTATGCATGTCTGTGTGTCTGTATGCATGTCTGTGTGTCTGTATGCATGTACGTGTATGTCTGTATGTATGTCTGTCTGTATGTATGTATATGTCTGTATGCATGTATGTATGTCTATGTATGTGTATATGTATGTCTGTATGTCATTATATATGTATATATGTATGTCTGTATGTCAGTATGAATGTATGTCTGCATATTATTATGAACGTAGGTCTGTGTGTATGTATGTATGTATGTCTGGATGCATGTCTGTGTGTATGTCTATGTCTGTCTGACTGCATGCACGTATGTCTACGTATGTATGTCTGTCTATGTATGTTTGTGTATGTCTGTATGCATACATGTATGTCTGTATGTATGTCTATGTATGTGTATATGTATTTCTGTATGTCATTATATATGTATATATGTATGTCTGTATGTCAGTATGAATGTATGTCTGCATATTATGAACGTAGGTCTGTGTGTATGTGTGTATGGATGTCTGTATGCATGTATGTCTGTCAGTATGTCTGTATATATGCATGTATGTCAGTCTGTATGCCATTATGAATGTATGTGTGTATGGATGTCAGTGTCTGTATGTATGAATGTGTGTGTGTGTGTGTGTGTGTGTGTATGTATGTATGTCGGTGTCTGTATGTATGTGTGTCTGTCTGTCACTATGTATGCCTGTGTGTATGTCTCAGTATGTGTGTGTCAGTATGTATGCCTGTATGCGTGTATGTCTGTTTCAGTATGTGTGTCTTAGTATGTATCAGTGTGTGCGTTTGTGTCTGTGTGTGGACCCAGTGAGCAGTATTTGGAGGCGGGCCTCAGGGGGCCCAGACCCTGAGCTGAGTTAGGGGCCCCAAAATTTCTGGTGGCGGCCCTGTATATATATATATATATATATATTCCTTTTTTTTTTTTTTTTAAAGAGGACAAACGTCATACACAAAACACTTCAGCAATAACATTAATATGTAAACAGAAGAATATATGTAATAGCTGAAAAGGAAATGTCTGACAGCTTTAGACCACCAAAGAAAAACCACAGGAGACATTTAGAATTCCTCAGTGTTGAGCACTATATCCTTAACTAGCTTAAAGGGACACTATAGTCACCAAAACAACTACAGTTTAATGTAGTTATGGTGAGTATAATCATTGCCTTCAGGCATTTTCATGCAAACACTGCCTTTTCAGAGAAAAGGTAGTCTTTACATTGCCCCTAGGGACACCTCCAAATGACTATTCCTTAGATGGCCAATGGAGGGGCTTCCTGGCTTACGGCTGCACAGTAGACAGCCCTGCCGTTCAGCATCCACACGCTTTGCATGATCAGGTCCTGATTAGCCAAAACTGCATTTGGCCCCACCTCTGTGCTGATTTTAGCCAATTGGATTGGCAAAAAATCGTCCATTTTGAGGATGTCACAAAGGGGGCAGAGCCAGCGCCGGCAGACCCTCGCGGCGCTGGAATTAAGGTGAGTTTTAAACTTTTATAGGGGCACTGGGGGGGCAACCCACCTGAATAGTGGGTTTAGCACTAAAGGGTCAGGAATTCATGCTTGTGTATCTATAGTGATCCTTTAATGTGGTTATGTATATTACATATATTCTTTACACATCTCAGAAATCAAATAGGATCTGCTGTTTGGTAACATTACAGCATGG
Organism: Pelobates fuscus; assembly: GCF_036172605.1. Classification (NCBI taxonomy): domain Eukaryota; kingdom Metazoa; phylum Chordata; class Amphibia; order Anura; family Pelobatidae; genus Pelobates; species Pelobates fuscus. The sequence goes on along the minus strand of NC_086318.1, from coordinate 210,808,656 downwards.
CAAGGTAAAAGGTCATTCTACACACATAAAGCACTTGAGTTTACATCCCCCCCTCCTTTTACAAAAAAAAGCAGATTTCAACAGAAATTGCCACGTTTACAAATAAATCTTGTTACACACTCCCTTGGCTGTAAATCAGACAACTAATCTTACTATTCATTGGTTGTTTAGCTAAGTTGAACTAAATTTAAGAGGCAGTAATTGCCCAGAGCATTAACCTTGCAAAGTCTTGTCAATTAGCTACATTGGCAAGTCTGTGATTGGACTGCCAAAAAACTGGGCTGGGGAAGAAGGGGGGTGGTGGCTTGCAGAGGCTGCAGACAAGAGACCTACAGCTACAGAGACCTACATCTGTTTAAAATGTACCCCCCAGCCCGCACCCATTGAAGGCGGGTAGAGGCCCTTAGTAATAATAGGGGACCTATCGCACCTCACAACCCCCCACCCATTGGCATTAGGATGCTTGTAAAAATTCCCCACTCATTGGCATTAGAATGGCTGATTGTCCCCACTCCACCCAGTGACCAGAGGTCCCCAACAAAAAAATACCCTACCTATCCCCTCACCCAGGGGTCAAATCCTGGGAAATAAAGTGTGGGAACTCACCCAAGATCCACGTCTCCCCCCACCCAAAAGAATATACATTAATATATTTACGCGTGCACACACACACACACACACCACACACACACACACACACACACACACAGACACACAGACACACACCTTATCATATTTTTAAATTTAAATATGTCCACCCAGCCTCCCAACCTGGAGAGCTGGCGTGGACCTGTCCCTGGGGTCCAGTGGGGCGGGCGCCTGTCAGGTGGCCATTAGGCCACTTCTTGGACCCCCCCCCCATGACAGGGAAACACGGGGGGCATTTGAGTGCCTGCAGGAGCAACAGGAACGGCGTTCCTGCTGTAAAAAAAGTGCCCTGCCCTCACCCTAATAATAGTGAGGGGGGGGGGGGGGAGACAATAAACTAAATACCAGAAGAAATAAAAAGGCCAAATAAATATCAAGTCGCATCAAACTATTAAAATGAAAACAAAAAAAGGATCCAAAAAAAAAAAAGAAAAAAAAAGGCCACATCCCTTCCTCTCCTCTCCCAATCGATCTTAACGCGGCGAGAGCTCGTATAGACTGAGCTTTGCAGGGCAGGGAAAGGCTTATAATTTGACTCCAAGCGCTCTGATTGGTTGGCTTAAACCAACCAGAGTGCTCTGACAAGTAAACCTTGAGACCTGTCAGTCTCCAGATTCACCTGTCAGCACTCTGATTGCATGGCGTGTAAAGACTTTAGAAGTCTTATAAGTCTGCGTGGTGCCCTCGCCGGGTGAAGATGGATAATGCCTTTTCAGAGAAAAGAATGTTTACATTACTGCCTAGGGACACCTCCAGACTCAGATGGCCATTAGAGGTGCTTCCTGGGTCAGTGCTCTACATATTTTTTTTTTTTTACATTGATTTTTCATTGTATGCACCATGACTATTTTTGTTCATAATAAGCATCCCTTTATAAAGTTCTGCCTTAGTTTTGTAAAGAACCTGAAGAGACCTATTTATTAGTAATTGTAATAATGAATCTAATTTGACTGGGGGACCAAGGAACCCCTTTTATAAATTGTCTTGGTGGTGGCAGCTTTGACAGTTAATTGTGAGTGGTGTTAAGTGGTATTTTGGCATTATTTTTGGTCTAAGGCAGACAAATAGTGAGCCCTGTATATTTTAGACTTGTGCAAAATTCTAAAACTGCCAGTTTTAGTTCACATTTGTTTAAAGTTGGGATTGTGAGAGAACCAACTTGTGTTTTTTAGTATTTTGTGCAGCTCTAAATTAGTCTTCATATTTTAAGGAGTGCCCTTTTTTTTTTTTTTTACTGTTTTTTACAGTTGTGACCCGACACCCTCACCCCCCCCCCCCCCACCACCACCACCAATCACATGAGAAAGGAGTTTTTACTCCGCTTTTTTCCCACGCCATGGCCTCTAGAGGCCATCTAGGTGACTGTCACTAGAGGTGTTACCAGGCACAATGTAAACACTGCCTTTTGTCTGAAAAGTCAGTTTAAATTGAAAAGCGTGTAGTGACAGAATGTAGACTTCAAAACAACATTAAGCTGTAGTGGTTGTGGTGACTATAGTGGCTCTTTAAGAATTGTATTTTGATCATGAAAAACCTAGTTCCTAACGTTTTAGCTGGCTCCTAGATTTAAAGAAAATTTGTCGAGCCCTGCCATAGATAAATCATGGACGCACCGATTCGTTCTAGTATGGATTAATAGGAATTGATTATATAAACTTTTTTTAGTCTAAGAGAGGCTGGTATACAGCAGAATATTGGTGCACTCTGGAGTTCACCATGGGGATTTATAGTGGTAGGAAAATAAAGTAAATGTTTATGTTGCATAGGCAAAGTACAGCATTAGACTGTGGCTGCATCATATCTGCAGACACACTGACTTACAAGATTAACAACTCAGTAACTGACTGCCAAAAAAAAGAGCAATGCATTCCTTTAAGATGCTCTAATCACTAACCGCATCAATGATTGGATGTCATGGAGACATTGCTCCCAATTGGTGTGCACATATTGGCTTCAACTCCGTTATGTTACAATTCGGATAGGTTACGCGGAGTGAAGGCTTTAAATGCCAGAAATGCTTTTAAACTAAATATTATTCCATATTTCTCCAATTCCAGCATTGCACTTTCTGGTTTCTGCGGCTCCCTCAAAGGTGTAAACTATGTCTTCTCCTGGTCATATTTAATCCAATGAGGCCTCAGAATTTGTATAAAAGTAGACAATCCACCACTATAAATAAAATATCCCTTTTGGGAGTTTTCAGTTTACATTAAAAGAAAAAAAGTCAATTTTTATCCCCACTTAAACACTATAAAGAAACATTAACTAAACTTAAAGGAACACTCAGCTCCAACACATCATACATGCATTAAATAAATATAAAGATGTTGTGCAGCTTTTAGCAGCAAAACTGCATCATCTTAGCCATTTTCACAAAACATCTCTCCTTGACTGACAAGAACTTTTCAATCAGAAAGATCAGTGTGACCTGAGCTGCTGACTTGACTCCAAACCATATCCAATCACTTTCCTATTAGCATTGTATTTCACAACCAAGATTAGAGGAAAGGGGGCAGGATTAAAATACAGGGCAGGATAAAAATACAGTGACAACTGTTGGGTGGAACATTTCAGGATCATGCCAGTCTCGCAACGGCTGATACAATGTACTAAGAGAAAGCGGATTTGTGAAAAAAGGAGGCCAAGGGGTGGGGCTACACTGATGGGTCATATATAACTATGGAATAGGCCAGAAGGAAATAAAATGACACTGCGGTTATTAAAATTGCGGTCTACCAAAAAAAACCAAAAAAACAAGCAGATGTTTTGCTCAAAGTAAAGCCATTAAAGAGAGACTGCAGGCACCCAGACCACTACAGCCCATTGAAGTCATCTGGGTGCCAACTCCCATCATCCTTAACCCTGAGCATGTAATTATTGTAGTTTTTATAAACTGCAATAATTACCTTGTGCAGGGTTAAGTCCTCCCCTAGTGGCTGTCTACCAGGCAGCCACTAGAGGGACTTCTGGGTTCTTAAACCACTTAGTTGTTTAAACGATGCTGGACGTCCTCACGCTATGCATGAGGACTTCCAGCGTCGCCGGAATCCCCACATAGGGAGATCCTAATGCGAGCGCGGCCATTAACGCGCATGCGCATTAGGTCTCCACCACTGGTGGCAGGGGAGGCACATTGGTGGAGCTGAGCCAGCGCCGAGTGACATCAGCGCTGGACCCAGGTTAGTGACGGAAGGGGTTTTTACCTCTTCTGTAACACAGGGGTGGAACTTGACAGAAGGGGAAGTTTGACAGAACGAGTTTGTTTTCCTGGCAATATAGTTACCTTTTAAGTGAATAAAAAGAGTCTTCTTGAAATATTTCCTAAAGATTTGCTTTGTCAATTAAACAAAGGGTCTGGGTCATGAAGGTGCAGACAACATTTTGCACCATGGTATTTATAGCTGTTAAGGCCATCTGCTGTTTGAGGAGATTAAAGTTGAGTAATGAAATAAAAATTTCAAGAATTTGTCCAGACCGCTCAATAAATATCATTTTTGACATTCTCAAATGGCAGGAATGCAGGAGCTAAAACAGTAAACAATCAATATGATTCATACTGGACACTCTATGGAACATAATGCTTTAACCCAAGTAAGGACAATCCCTTACTGTTGAATCTCTATTGCAATGTTAGATTTAGGGCCAAATAATGCCACATCAAGTCAAATACAATGAACAAAAAATGATATTTACAACTAAAAAGTTAAGAAGAAGAAGAAAAAAAAAAAAAAGAAATACATATGTGCTAAACTTTCAGCCTTCTAACGTGGGATACTTTCCAGGTATAGTTAAAAGAAAATGTTGTGCTCACTTTGTAAAACAATAGGATATGATACCGATCCAAATTCTTTTGCTATGGTATATCTTGCCTTCCTCCCAGTTAATATCGCTTGCTACATTTTTGTAGTGCTATTTTATTTGTAAAACATGCACAACGACAATATGACAAACCTCAATTTCATACATATCCATTTAAAGGAACACTATAGGGTCAGGAATACAAACATATATTCGTGTCCCTATAATGTTAAAACCACCATCTAGCTCCCTTAATATAGTAAAATCTCGCTTGTGTTCAAGTCTGCAGCTGCTGCCTCTGCCCCTGATCTGCCTGCTTGGCTGACATCATCAGAAGTGATTCTGTGAGCCAATCACAATGCTACCCCATAGGATTGGCTGAGACTGTCAAGGAGGCAGATCAGGGGCAGAGCCAACACAAGCCAAACAAAGTCATGGCCAATCAGCTTTTCCACATTGAGATGCACTGAATCAATGTATCTCTATGAGGAATGTTAAGTGTCTGCATGCAGAGGGTGTAGACACTACATGGTAGTACTGCACAGAGTGGAGCACTGCCTCAGGAAGCACCTCTAGTAGCCATCTGAGATGTGGTCAGTGGAGTTATCACTAAGCTGTAATGTAAACACTGCCTTTTCTCTGAAAAGACAATGTTTACTGCAAAAAGTCTGAAGGAAATGATTCTACTCCCCTAGAACAAATACAATAAGTTGTAGTTGTTCTGGTAACCCTTTATAGTGTCCCATTAAGTGCAAATACCCAAAACGTAACATTTAAATCCCAGTGATTACAAACCCTGCCATAACGCCAAAGATATACATTGTCAATAACTATACTGGTTTAGTGCATTACCACAGAATCCATCGTGTGTGTCTGAGATTGTTCTTTCCAGGAAGCTATTTTAAACAAAATGTGTTCAAGAATGGGAATACTATTGTTGTCCTGGACCTGATGGGAACGTATGAAAAATAAGATAATCAAACACAATCATCAATCAGTAACTAATGTAGAGAGTGGTCATGCAAAAAAAAATTTTTGGCCTCCGTCTAGCGCAAGTTTGGTCAAAAGGATGATCCACATCTGTTGTACAATTCCCACGATGATATTTCAGCTGGAGATCTACCATTTGCCTATCCTTGCACGGTTGTGTATTTGTGAGCAGTGATTGCAAGCTAGCTACTAAGAAGAAGAAAAAAAAAAAAAAAAGTTAAACATTTTGTGCCTTAGAGACTTCACCAGGTCGATGATGTGCTACTAATGCACAAAACACATAAGCATCTATCCGAATTATCCTGCTGTGTCCCAGCACCCCAAGTGGCACTTTGCCTCTCCCTGTACCCTTTTACAGGTCCGCTGCACAGGCCCGAGACACCTATTTGAATATATAGCAAGTGACACTATATATGTAAGCAGCTGTGGGCTTCTGCTGGCTTGTACAATGAAGCCCAAGAATAGTCTCTCACCTCCAGCAAGAGGTGTCCTCTCGCGAGCCGCAAGAGCATTGACGCACATTGCCATGGAAACACTCCATGCGTCACCCAATGCATACTAGAGCATTGCCGTGGCAACACTAGTGCGGCTTGCGGGAGGACACTTGCGGCTGGAGGTAGAAGGTGAGACTCCTGGGACCCCTCTTTACAATAAAGAGCAAGCTCCACTGTGCCACCAGGGAATCTAGTGTCCCCCTCCTTCCCTTTTTCCAGGCCACAAAGACAATAAAAAAAAAAAAAACTGATCACCCCCCCCAGCACTTATCCAACATCACAAACACTGCATCCACTACACTACACTTCTTTAAATCTATCTATCATACAATTCCTCCTCCCTGCCTGGTAGATAATTGAGTCAGATACTGTAATAACTCAATTATCTCCAGGCAGAAAAAAAAAAATCCCCAAAATTTCACAAACACTCCCAAATACATAACATCCTCGTAAATGGCATATCCCGAAATAATGGGGTAAAATTATATATATCTAGAGATAGATATATATCTATATCTATATCTATATCTATATCTATATCTATATATATATATATATATATATATATATATATATATATATATAGATAGATAAAAGAAATGACCCCGTTATTTCGCTTTTTTTTTTTTACTTTTTTCCGTTCGTTCGTTGAAACTACCAAACTCAGACCCCCTCCTCCGGCTCGTTAACTACAAAGAGAACAAGGAATTAGTGCTCTCCCTGTGTGCGGCTATCTTGTTTACACGAAAAGATGCAGCGGGACTTGGTCGTCGAGAGTCTGAAACTAAGATCGGACACTTGACTTCCCGAACACCAGTCAAACCATACAAACGCCTACTTCCTTTTCCCGAACAGCAAGGAGAGCGCTGTTCGGTAGTTTTGTTCGCACAAACTAGGGGAACAAATGCTACTATGAGCCGGGGGGTTCTGTTCGTGAATTTGTTCGGTTGTATGACTTTCCGAAATAGACCAACCGCACAACCTGAACTCATGGAACTGTTTCTGGGCAAGAACCTGATGTGCAGTCGGTCAAACAAAGACTTCCATGCAACTCCTAAACCCCTGGGTGATTTTTGGATATGCTTGTCCAGACAGGGCTATCGGGGGATATGACATTTACGAGGATGCTATGTATTTTGGGGAAAATTTGTTTTTTCTGGCCGACGACTGAAACCAAGTGGAGGGCCCCCTGCGTTCAGACCCTCCTACCAGGTACTGTCCACGCCTACACCACCCAGATCTGCCCCTTTCAACCCGGCACCACTATGGCAGGCCATCTTCTTATGCCATCATTGCAACCAACCTGGACATATGAAGCACGCCTGTCCTAATCGGAATCGAGGAGCTTGGGAGAGACAAACACCACAACTACCCAGGGCCTCGGCACATTGTTTTAACCAGGAGGGCCCCAGCGACACCAACACCAGCAAGGAGCAGTGGACGACTCTGCACAAGGTGAATCTCGTACAGGCGGCAGGAGACAACTGTGTCCATCATCGCCAGTGGGTTACCGTGGACGGAATGGATGCATGGGCCTTGAGAGACACTGGCGCCACGCTCACATTGACCTAGCCTCACAAAGTTCGGGCTCAAGCCCATACTAACAGAACATTAGCCGTAAGGGTGGCCGGAGGCGCCATCCACAAACTGCCAACAGCCAGGGTGCACCTCAATTGGGGTTCTGGAGACAAGCACCTCGAGGTGGGCCTCATGAAAGAAACCTTTGGCCAGGAATCAAACAGGATCTGAAGCATTAATGCAGGACGTGTGACACTTGCCAAAAGACCGGGAGAAAGGGTGATCGCCAAAAGGCCAAGCTGCACCAGTTACCCATTATTGAGGAACCCTTCCACGAGTAGCGGTGGATCTGATAGGCCCCCCTCAGCAAAACCACTGCATCCAGAAAGAGCTACATTCTCACGGTAGTAAACTATGAGAGGCGGTAGCTCTTTCTAACACAGAAGCAGAAACTGTAGCAGAAGCACTGAATTTTACTAGGGTCGAGTTTCCCAAGGAGAGTCTGTCAGATAGGAGTACTCAATTTACCGCAACGGTGACCCAACAATTATGGCACAGTTGCAGAGTGAAACCTTTATTTAGCTCCTCCTACCATCCCCAGACGATCAGACTCTAAACATTTTAACGGCACGCTTAAGCAGATGCTTAAAACGTTCACAGCCTCCTGTCTGCACTGGGAGAGATTTCTTCCCCACCTTCTGTTTGCCTACCGTGAAGTGCCCCAGGCGTCTACCGGGTTCTCCCCCTTCAAACTATTTTACGGGAGAAAAGTCCGGGGACCCCTAGACCTCATACCGGAGCACTGGGAGGGTAACACAGACTATGGATCAGTGCCTATTGTACCTATGTTCTGGAATTTAGGGACCGCTTGCAGACGCTCACTGACACTGTCCGGGAGAATCTGTAGGCGGCCTAGAGATGTCAGATGAGATGGTACGATAGAGGCGTCTGAGATAGAGTTCAGGAAATAGGGCAGAAGGTATTAGCCCTGAAGCCCTCCAAGAAAGAACCTTCAGGCTGCATGACAGGGGCCTTTCTGGATAGTGGAGAATATAAGCGACACTACCTACATACACACTGTTCCAAATTATTATGCAAATTCTATTTAAGTGACACAAAGATTAAATATTTAGTTTTTTAGTTTAACTCATGGATGGCATTGTGTCTCAGGGCTCTTGATCACTGAAAACAATCTCGGGCACCTGTGATAATTAGATTCCCAGGTGAGCCCAATTTAAGGAAAAACTACTAAAGGAGGGTGTTCCACATTATTAGGCAGAGCACCATTTTCATGCAATATGGGGAAGAAAAAGGATGTCTCTGCTGCCGAAAAAAGTGAAATAGTTCAATGCCTTGGACGAGGTGTGAAAACATTAGATATTTCACGAAAACGTAAGCGTGATCATCGCACTATTAAGAGATTTTTGGTGGATTCAGAGCACAGACCGGTTCGTGCAGATAAAGGCACATTGAGGAAGCCAGATCCATGCATCGGATCAAGAGAGCAGCTGCTAAAATACCATTACATAGCAGCAAACAGATATTTGAAGCTGCTGGTGCCTCTGGAGTCCCACGGACATCAAGGTGTAGAGTCCTCCAGAGTCAAGGCATAAAACTTCTATTTAGCCACCACTAACCAATGCTCACAAGCAGAAACAGCTGCAATGGGCAGAAAAATACATGAAAACTAATTTTCAAACAGTACTGTTCACTGATGATTGCCATGCAACCCTGGATGATCCAGATGGATGGAGTAGTGGATGGTTAGTGGACGGCCACCCTGTTCCAACAAGGCTGCGACGTCAGTAAGGCGGTGGTGGAGTCATGTTTTGGGCTGGAATCATGGGAGCTGGTCGGCCCCTTTAGGCTCCCCGAAGGTGTAAAGATGACCGCTGCAAAGTATGTGGAGTTTCTGAATGACCACTTTCTTCCCTGGTACAGAAGAAAGAACTATGCTATCCGTAATAAAATCATCTTCATGCATGACGATGCACCATCTCATGCTGAAAAGAATACCTCTGCATCAATGGCTGCTATGGGGATAAAAGGAGAGAAAGTCATGGTGTGGCCTCCATCCATCCTCCCCTGACCTCCTATTGAGAACCTTTGGAGCATCCTCAAGCAAACGATCTATGAGGGTGGGAGGCAGTTTACATCCAAACAGCAGCTCTGGGAGGCTATTCTGACATCTTGCAAAAAATTCAAGCAGAAACTGTCCAAAAACTCACAAGTTCAATGGATGCAAGACTTGTGAAGCTGCTATCAAAAAATGGGTCCTATGTTAAAATGTAATGTGACCTGTTAAAATGTTTAACAAGTTAAAATGTTGTTATAAGTTTGATTGAAATAGCTTTTGATTTCAGTAAATATGCTGCAAACACAACAAATGAAATTTTTTTGTTCTTTACAACCTATAAAGTGATTTGAAACTTACTGTGAGTAATAATTTGGAACAGTGCATTGTACGTTTTTTATGTTTATACCAATACTGTTATCATTAGGAGGTTTGTTCAATAAAATTTTAATTGTACTCTTAATAGTTGATAACATGAGAATTATGCTGTCTGTTATTTACATCAATTATTTAGGTAAATTAGAAAAATATAATTTGCATAAAAATTTGGAACAGGGTGTAGTAGGTAAATGTTCAGATGAAATGATACAGAGAGCCTTTCATGTGAACATGCTCAAGCCTTACTTTGAGCGAGCAGAAGACGTAGCGGCTGTATGTGCCCCGTCCTTTGAGGAAAGCGAGGGCCTGCCCCTCCCTGACTTGCTCGCGACCAAGTCAGCCTAGGCGAAAAATTTACCCCAATAGACCCAGGGAGAGACCCCATTACGACAACAACCGCATCGTATCCCTGAGGTAGTTCAAGAAAATATGCTCACAGAGATCCAGGAAATGTTAAAACTGGGAGTCATTGAACCCTTTCAGAGTCCTTGGGCTTCGCTGGTAGTGCAGGTACCCAAGCGAGACGGCACGACTCGCTTTTGTGTCGACTACCCGAGGCTTAACGACAGGACGGTAGCCAATTCTTACCCCACGCCCAGAATAGAGGAGTTATTAGACCGTATGGCTGGGGGGAATTACTTGACTACCCTGGATTTGTGCAAAGGATATTGGCAGATCCCCCTGGAGCCAGCGGCCATTCTAAGTCAGCATTCGTTACCCCATTCGTGCTGTACCAGTTTAAGGTCATGCCCTTTGGGATGAAGAATGCCCCGGCTACCTTTCAGAGAATGGCAGATAGGCTCTTGGAGGGATTTCAGGACTTCGCATGTGCATATCTAGATGGTATTGCCATCTACAGCTGCACAAGGGGAGACCATCTGGAGCACCTATCCAGGGTACTGAAGAGAATTCGGGCAGCGTGGCTCACTCTGAAGCCTGATAAGTGCCACGTCGGCACGGCCGATGTACAGTACCTTGGCCATAGAGTAGGGTCGGCAAACAACGACCTGAACCCGTTATCGCCAACTGGCCACAACCCCGTACCAAGACCAAGGTACTAGCGTTCCTAAGAACAGCAGGCTACTACCATAGGTTTGTCCCCAAGTACAGTGCCCTGGCCAAGCCCCTCACCGACCTAACCAAAAAGTCCCTCCCTAGACAGGTAACCTGGTCCCCAGAGTGCACGGCCGCTTTTCAACAACAGCACTAAGCGAGGCACATGTGTTGGCAGCCCCAAACAATACTAAACAATTTCTTGTGCACACAGATGCCTCCATATTTGGGCTGGGAGCCGTGTTAAGCCAAGTGGGGGACGACACGATGGAACACCTGGTGGCATCTCTCAGCCGGAGACTAATGCCCAGGGAACTCAGTTATGCCACCGTGGAGAAAGAATGCCTAGCCCTAGTATGGGCATTGAAGAAATTGCAACCATACCTGTATGGCCGTCTCTTTGCACTCATGACTGACCACAACCCCCTTATTTGGCTGAACCGAGTGGCCGGAGACAACCCCTGTTTGTTGCGCTGGAGCCTGGCTTTACAACCCTACAATTTTACTATGCAGTACCGGCCAGGCAAACAAAACAGCAATGGAGCTAGAACCTTAATTTGACTTACCCGGACATCCCCAAGCCAACCCAGCAGGGTCTAGGCAGGTATGCAGACCCATGGAACTTAAAGGGGGGGGGGGGCGTGTGAGGAAATTACCCCGTTATTCCAGTTATTTAACTTTCTTCCGTTCGAACACAGACACACACCCTCCCCCCACCCCCATGTGCATGCCTTTCATATAGTCGAACGCCAATTGCAGGAGAAACTGGCGGCCATCTTGTTCGCACGAAAGAAGGCAGCAGGACTTGGTCGTCTGGAACTAAAATCGGACACTCGACTTCCCGAACACTGGTCAAACCATACAAACACCTGCTTCCTTTTCCCGAACAGCCTGTCTACTTTACTGGGAGAATACACTTGGGAGACTGTCATTCATATGGAGAATTGTTTGACTCAACATCCAAGTTATAATCACTCAGGCAGCTTGGGAGAAAATAGGCGAATGGGCATCTACTATACCAGCGTTCGTTATAACACACATATATATATATAAAAATGTATTTTTCCCGAGTACTTTTTGTATTGGTTTCATTTTTGACGGGGACCACTAAGCCCTGGAATAACATGATACTGTGTTTTGTAAATAGTTCTGTAGAGCAGCGTTTCCTAACTGGTGTTCTGTGGAAACCTAGAGTTCTGTGATGGGCCACAATATGCACATCTGGTTGCCCAAGCAATTAGGCCACCCAATCAGTATTGCCAAACAGGGGCTTGGTCAGGCGCTGCTGCCGTTTACGAGCGCGTGAGGGCCACTTTAGTATTGGATGCTGGGAGGAAGTGACAGCTTGTCACTTCCTCCCTGACAGAGTGCGTGGGCTGGATAGGGAGGGGCAGCAGCCAGCAGCACACCAAGTAAGTCACCCTCCTGCAGAAAAAAGGTAACCTGATAGGAGGGTAGATGCAAATCTAAATATTATGACGTGTATGTGTGTGCGCACGCCAATGTGTGCGAGCCAGTCTGTATGTACGTGTACCCCCCAGTGTGTCTCAGTGTGCATGTGCCTGTATGTGTGTATGTGCCGGTGTATCTGTGTGTGGTTATCTGAGTTAATATGTGCCAGTGTGTATCTGAGTCACTGTATGTCAGTGTGTGTATGTTCCAGTGTCTGTGTATCTGAGTGTATCATGACATGCAAAGTTACAGCTGAACTCCAACACCAATACTACACACAAATGTACATCCGTCCAACACTACACCCAAACATACCATTGCACGCAAATGCAAGTATAACATACAAACAAGCTCCTGTATTAAAATGCTAAAATTATATTCAAACACCAACTCTACACACAGAAGCACATCTGCCAAGTACTACAATCTGTTAACTATCTGTAGAAATCTGCCAAAAAAACAAAACAAAACACATTATGCTCTGTTAATTGAAAAGTTTGTGCTACGACGAAAACATTTTTCAGGGAGTTCCACAATTTGGTACACTATGTCAAAAGGTTCCACAGGAAAAATTCATTTGGTACCCCTGCTGTAGAGGATACTCAAACATTGACATAATCTGATTTGCTGTAAAATACAGAAGGTAAACCATTCACATTAACTTTTAGACCAAAGACAAAATAAGTGATATTAACTTACAACTGAGATATCACATGATTTATAACATACATTTATTTTACCAACACAAATCTAAGAACTGGTCATCCAGAGACCTCGTTGCAACCCCTTTGGAAGCACACATATTTTGCCTTTATCAAAAGATTTGCCTCCAGGGCCCTGTTTTTTTTTCTCTCTTCCATCTGTAGCAACACAGAGACTGAAGTTTTCACATGACACTACACATTCCTGTATATAGGGTGACACATATGGGGATTTGTTAGTTTGCTCAAATGCAATTTATGCAGTGAGAGCTGGATAAACTTAATCCAGCATTCACAACCTATCATTGCCATGCAAATATTTACAGATTCATACGGATAACATGGAAAAAAATGTCCACATTATCCAATCAGAAGTAAATGCCCTCAAAGTTCTTGAAATCACTGGCCAAAAAAAAAAAAAAAAAGAGTGATTACACCCAATGATGTCTAACACCATAACTACTGCAATTCATCTCAGTGGTTCTAGTACTCAAAGTGCCATTCTAACATACAGATTGTATGAAAGACAAGAAATAAGAAAACAAAATGGGTGGGAAGGGGGAGGGAAAACTCCATACAATAATAAACTATGATTACAAGGAAGTTTTTCTGAGCATTCATACGACAGGACAGAACATAAAGCAGATGGAGTTAAAATTCCACACCAGTGTAGTCATAATATATGACAAAAACAAATAAATAAAACCTATAGATAAGACTGGTTAGAAAATTGTGGCACAGGAAATCACAGTGACCAAGACGGACAAGAGCTAAAGAGGCATGCAAAAAAATGACATGACAAACGAAGGCTGTTAAGGACTCAAAGTATGTGAAGTTCTTCTAATATGCTAATTCTAAATCAAGTCAGCAGCTGCAAAGTGACATAATGTGTTTACTCTGTGTACAACATGGAATGGTTTGCATGCTTTCAGTCAAGAAAACACTGAACAACATGGGCTTTTTGGTGAATATTATATAAAGTATGATTTAAAATAAATATGACAGGCCGTGTGAAATCCATACACATCAATTATTTACTTTGCTTTATTATTTCATGAAATATAAGCTGAGCCTACAGCACAGATAAGATGTCTGCTCCCATATTTCTTCCAGATGAGGGTATGTGAATCTGGCATGTTTCCACTCCACTGTCTGTGTGCAGGAACAATGGGGAATGTAGGACAGACTCTAGCAGACTGAACAATGAATAAATAAATAGGAGTGTGGGTGTGTGGAGGGCAATTCCAGTATTCATTCTTCTAAAATTTATTTAGTATCAACAAAGGCAACATGTGCTTGTAATTTTAAAACTATTTAAAAAGTTTGAGATTAATTGTATCTTTAAAAAGAGGGAAAGGAGCCATGTGGTTTTTAAATACAACCTAAGCCACAGATTTTCAACTATATTGTAATAATGGAACATGGACAAATATGCACAGGACAAGAGATTTTAGTGCAGTGGGAATATAGAATTTAATATTCAGAAATTGTTCGATAAGAAACCGTGGTACCACTAAACCAATAAAATATATTTCACCCACCACCAAATAAGAATAAACATTTTTAAGACAGGTTTTTATCTCTGCATGTAAATAACAAATCAATTTGTGAATGAGTGATAAGAAGTACTAAACATAACACACAATGTCTAAAGAAGCTGTGAGTGAGTGCTTGTTTGGCAGGCTGGAAGTCTGACAGACTACTATAAGAGGTAGTCAACTAGCAAATTCCCCTAAAACAAAACTATTTCTCCTACTGTTGAGGTTTTGGTGTATTCATTTCTTATTAAATGGACTCTCTAAGTATCAAAACCACTACATATGATTTTCATTTGCTTATTTAAACAAAGACAAAACAAAAAACAAGGGGTCTCCCTGCCACAAAGTAAGAGCCTTCAATACAGCAGAGATAATGCAAATGTTTCACAGATTATCCACACAACTGCATCTCATACAACTGAATGGCAATTATACATTGGCTTGGATCAAAGACTATTTGCACAATAACCACTACACTAAACTCTAGAGGTTATGACCTCCATCACAAAAAAATGTAATTGCTGTGAGTTTCACAAAGATAAAATCTTTATGGAACATTCCTACTTAATCTGTTGGAAATTCACTGATGTCCGAATACAATCAAAATATAGAAGACAAAAGCTAAATATTGACTGCCATCAAGCAAAGTATGATAAAATCCCTTCCAATGGTTGGGTTTTGAGTGAGTGAGGAAGTCCAGAAATAACCCCCTCAGGTTTCCCAAGGAATCCGATCCCATAGCATTAGTCATCGGATGCTAGATGCCAGACAATCTTTGGTGGGTCAAGTACACTTTACAGATGAAGCCTGGTGTCAGAATGCTGTAGGCAGTCTCTATGCCACGGGTAGGCAATGGGCTGGAGTGCATCACAGTTTAAATTCAACAAATGCTGCTTTCTTGTTTGCAAGCAAACAGGCATGGCAACATTATGGGATGTCACCAATTTGTACCTTTAAGTTCCCTAAAAGTATACAACTGGGGTATTGCTGTTACTGGGAGATGCAGAATACAATTTGGAAGTCTTTCACAATCCTTTTAAAATCCACTAATCAAGTAAAATAATGTAGAGCTGCACTGTTCGTAACTACGCAACTCCCTTCCCTACTCTGTAAAAAGCTCACCGAATCTCTGTTACTTAAAAAAATAAAAAAAAATCATTAACACCTCACTTCTTTAGGAAAGAATATCAATTAAACAGCTTTACCTGCCGGCACCTTGGTAACCCACCTTACTTCTCCTAGCAACTTGTCATCCAAAAAAACTGACCCTTCACTATTTTAGGACCCTACTTTTTTTCTGTACTTGGAATACATCCAACTGCCACTTGACACTTTACACCACTCCTTCTAGAGTGTACGTTCGTTTGAGCATTGCTCTCAACACACTTTGTTCCTTTTCATCCACTCATCTTGCTACAAATACTTGTCTTCTGGTCCACCTATTGTAACGCGCTGAGCAATTTGTTGGAGCTTTATAAATAATAAGATAAAAACTCTAAATTCGGCAGAATGAAAATACTCATTAAGTCCCATATTAAGTAACTTAAGCTTTTAAGTTTTTTTGCAAATTCTTTTGCAAATAGCATGCAATGGCTGGGGGAAACTGCAGTTGGAGATTCTACTTTGTCCCAACTGGAACATAAGGTCAAGTAAATCAGTCAGTGAAAATTGGAAATTTCAAAACTGAAATTGGTAAATCTAATTTGACACAATAGCTTCTTAAAAATCTGGCAAATGTCTATATGGTGTATGGTATTGAGTTATTTCAGCAGCACAATAAAAATCTAAGGAATTTATGGCAGTGAAACACTCACAATCTGTGAAATTATCTTTGGAAATTAAACAAATATTACCAAACTCAAACAATTACATTTAACAAGCATATTTGACAATCTAGGTTCTTTCACCATTTCCAATGGGAAATATCAAAAGTCTGTGACTAGATAATGTGACCTAAACGTCTCAAAATAAATAACTAAGAATTATGAATAAAACTACACAATATACAATAGCATGAATGGGCAAGTGAAAACATATATTCCCCAATTGACTGACAATTTTCACTGATTGCTGCACTTTATTCACTTTGGACTATCAAGTCTATTACATTTGGCTTGAGGAGTAAAAAAAAGAAAACTCAAATATGTTGTTTGCATCGGTTTTCAATTTGCAACTCATCCATAATGAATAAATTAATATTAGTCAAACCTTTAGATGATTTAGGAAGCAGAAAAAATTGAGTACTTACTTCTTATTTGCCTCTTAATTTCTTTTCCAGGATCCAGCCAGTTCTGTAATGAGAAAAAAAAAAAAAAAATCAGACCCGACTTTACATCTTTTGGTCTTCACACAAACCTTCTCCTGTTAACGCTATTTGTGGATTTAAAATAAAAATAAGTAGGGCACTTCTTTGTTATATAAAAAAATACACACACACACACACACACACACACACACACACACAGAAACAAATGCATAGAAAAGAGAAGCTTTATACAGAAACAAAACAAGTGATAAACTGTTTTGTTATTCACTAAAAGGACACCCAGCTTGCTGAAATGCTGTATGTGCAAAACGTGTGTCATTTTTTCATTTTGCTAAATTAAAATTTTTATAAATTTATCTGGTTACCCCTCTGGTTTTCAAGCAAACAACAGGTCTTGTTACTTCCTGGTTGTTTAGCTCAGTGGAGCTAAACTCAAAAGACCGTGATTGCTCAGAGCACATGCCTTGCAAAGACTTCTCATTGAGCCGCATAGTCTGATTGGACAGACACAGAAAGGGAAGGTCTTGAAAAGACCCTAGACTGGTATTGCAGATATAGCCCAGATATAGAAATAAATACTGTATATCTTCTAAAGAGTGAATTTTTAATGTATTTTGTATTTGGGCAGTGGAGTGTCGCTTTAAGTCCAAATGGAACCAAAATGAATGGGGTGAAACCATCTGGCTGCATATGGGGTCTTTCAAACTGCCAAATCCACTGAGGATTATTTTAAAACTACTTGCAAGTTGTCCTAGGGTTTAAAAGAGGAAAATTAAAGACATAACTTTTATTGGTTCCCCCCCCAAAGAGCCGCCTTACCCGTGAAAAGCGCTTTAGAGCTCATCTACTAACTGTGGACACATTGATTTGCATTTTTTGTTACTTTAATTTACCAACATTAATCTAAATCTGTGAAAGGTAGGATCCTCTATCTCCTATGATTGATCTGTCCAGGTATTAGATTCTACTACTGCTAACCTAGTGACAGTTTCTGCTTGCACTCAAGCACATGTGATCTTGAAGGTACAGTATAGAATTTGGGGTTAGCAGTACTACTTGTTCTCTTTTCCTTTCCCAGTTGGGAACGTTTACACTTTTTAGTTGAATCTATAATACATGCTTCAGACTCTAGTTTGCTTCGGGGCAGATTTATGGATATCACTCAGAGCGCTACTTAGTTAAGATTTCCCCTTCTTAGAAAGTGTTAGCCTCTATATACATTGTTCTTCTTTAGAGGCCACCAGATAGCCTCTCCGTAGGACAGTGCTTCTGATATATATTTGCACTGCCTGACTTGAGTTGGACATACTAACAATAATATCCTGCATGAAGTGAACACTCGAGTCTGTCTAACTTGGAAGACTACACTACATAATATACTTTATTGTGACACCAATGTAAATACCCTTATTTCGTCCTATTTTTATTTCACCTTTATCTATATTTGTAAATACTTACGGTATGTTCAATTTACACCAGTGTCCATTTCAATCTACATGTGTAAGTACCTTGTTTACATTCACCCTTACATGGTGGATTGTTTAATTTATACCAACAGTGTTGATTTCATTTTACATTTGTAAATACTTTGTTTATAATCACCCTTATTTGGTAAATGCATCATACTAGTTTACTTGCTACTCACTTATCCTAATTCCTTTGAAGTTTCATAAGTTTTTTAACATTACCAATAAAGGTTATGTCTTGAGTTTCCTCTTTTGATCCATAGGTCAGGGTATTCAGGATACTTTTTGTTTCCTACATAAATTGGTAAACGCCATTCCCTGCACTTTGACCGTTCCTTCTATTACTCCCACTCTTTTTATACTACTTGCAAGCTGGCAGCAGTAGCAGACAGAGGACAAAAACAGATATAAAAAAAAACACCAAAGCGGCAAAAAATAATATTTGGTTAATTAAAGGCACAGTGCCACTTTAACCCCTTAAGGACACATGACGTGTGTGACATGTCATGATTCCCTTTTATTCCAGAAGTTTGGTCCTTAAGGGGTTAAATGACCAAAAGACGAATCTTTGCAATTCCTACAGATGTGTTTACGGGTAAATTTCATAATTAAGACTGATATTTTTAGTTTGCTTTCCCAAAATAAAATAAGTAATACATTCTATAACAAGATTTTATACTAAAGATGCAGGCATTTAAATTACCACTATAATGGACTTAAGGGGGCACTGACTGTCAATTAAACATGTCTGCTTATGGAGAAAAAGTATGTGGGTATTGGGGAAACCGAGAAAAAGACCAGAAAAAGTAAAATGTGTGTGGTTCAAAGTTTATGGGAGATGGAATGATGAGTAAATGGGAATGAGAAGTAATATAAATGCATAACAAAAAGAACAACAGGGAGGAAATGAATAATTTAGAGAAATAAAGAAAGCAATAGGATGAATGAATGATGATAATATGGAAACCATAGGAGAGAGAAATATTTAATACGACAGCATGTTCCAGGTCCTGCCAATATCCAGCAACTTCGCACAGCCATTGAAGAAGCGTGGACCAACATTCCATAGGTCACAATCAACAACCTGATCCACTTTATGCGAACGAGATGTGTTGCACTACGTGAGGCAAATGGTGGTCACACGAGATACTGACTGGTTTTCGGAACCCCTGGACTCCCCCAATACAGTAAAACTGCACATTTTACAGTGGCCTTTTATTGTGGCCTTTTATTGTGGCCAGGCTAAGGCACACCTGTGCAATAATCATGCTGTCTAACCAGCATCTTGATATGCCACATCTGTGAGGTGGATGGATTATCTCGGCAGTCTTAGATCTTTGAGTGCAGCTCATGAAAAATGGGGGCAAAAACAAAAGTGTTGTGTTTACAATTTTGTTTAGTGAGAAAAAAAATTATACATATATATACATATACATATATACATATACATATATACATATATACACACATATATATGTATACACACACACACACACACATTCTAAAATAGTGATAAACCATTTGCCTGTAAGGACAGTTTAAATGGATGTGCTGTTTGGCTTAACTAGTTTTAGGCAGCTGCATAGAATACTGATGTTAATAGTTGTTGGAACTCCCATTTTCTAGTACTATTTGGCATTGTGTCTGGGGAGTCTCCAGTGTCATTGCACACACAAGAGTGCCTGGCATTCAACTCGCCTGCACCACAGCTGCAATTAAGCACAACAGCTGGCTCATAAATGGGTCACTGTACTGACTACACAGAGAGGAGAAAAACGCATCATTCAGTGTTCATCACAATTTGGGCTGAAGGTCACAAAACTGAGGCATTTTAATCCAGAAAGACAACCACCACAACAGGAAAAATTGACTCAGAGAGAACTGCTGCCAAAAGAAGGCTTTTTTTTTTTGACACTTTGTGCGTAAGAGAAATTCAGAAAGAGACACAACCAATGGAAATAAGCCTTCAAAGTGCATTTAAAGAAAAGGGGGAAAAAAAAACACTGCCTACTGACAAAATGTCAAGATGTGTTACATATCACAGAGAAAACTATTGAAGCATTTAAATATGTCAAATTCATGTGACCTAGCTTGCAACTTCCCCCAGGAAATCTAAAAATCAAGGCAGTGTTTAAATGCATTGTACTTCAACCCAACACAAAGAACAATACAGTGTCCAGTGATACAAAATGCAGAGTATAGCTAAAGTAAATTAAAACCTTAGGCATCATTTGCAGATGGCCTATTTCTCTTTAAACCCATCCAGATATTGAGTAATGCACAAGAAGAGTCGTTAAATAGTTGCGTGCAGTTAAAGGGAAATTAAAGTCACCCAGACTACTTCCTTGAGATGGAGTGGCCTGGGTGCAGTGGCCTTGTTATTTTAACACAGCTACTAAAGACACTTCTGATTTACTGATCGAGTACAGCAGGAGTCTTGGTGCAAGATTAATCATCTATGTTTGAGTTGGCTGTTTTTTCATGCAGCTTTATTCTGTTCCAGGTTCCCCAGCCTCAGGATTTTAATTGCAACTCACAGTACAGCTTGAGTCTTGCTGCAAGATTACTCATCTATATTTGAATCAGCTCTTCGCGACTAAGTTCATCTTATAACTGGAACAAAGGGATTTGCGCTTATATTTTTTAGGGTATAGCTTTTAGTTTCCTTTGCGGACCTTGAGGTGGCTGGGCCACTGTTGGACTTGACACAATACAGCAATTTTGTGTCAAGTTCTAAAACTGGGGAAATTGGCAAGAATATCCAGTTACCATGGCTACTGCTCCATTTTTAGAACTTTGACCTAAAATGTTTACTTATACACGACATCAATTTGGCTTCATGTAACTGCAATAAAGGGGCAGTACCAGCAGCCATACTTAGCAGGCGTGATTAGTTTAGCCCAGTGCCTCCAAAAACAAGCCTGAAAAACCTTTGGCGACTGCCGACATCAGGGAGTTGCTCTGGTGGCCACAAATGCTAGTTGTCGCGCTTCCCTCCAACTGGCTCTCCCGATCATCCAGTGAGGCCTTCCTGGAGGGTATGGAAATGGCGAGCAAGCAGACCACGAGGGGGAACGCTCTGACACCTCCTGCACCTACCAGAGGCCCACCGGTAACGGCGCGCACACTCAGATCTCCTGGGCAAGCTCTGAATTGATATCGAGTGACATGAACAGATGACAATAAGTGTTGCAAGCTCTTTTCTTTTTTTGATTATCCATGGAACATGGGAAGACCTAATAGGGTTATTAGAATTGCCAACATGCATATTGTATCAATAGCATTGACTTTGTAATGCTTACAGCAAATTTGGAGGTATGTATAGAATGTAAGAAATAGAATAGAAAACTAAAGGAGCCCCCAATATAATGAGGCTCCTAATCTGTTTGTTTTTTTTACAAAGTTTACAGTGGACACTTAAAGGACCACTATAGTGCCAGGAAAACATACTTGTTTTCCTTGCACTATAGTGCCCTGAGGGTGCCCCCACCCTCAGTGACCCCCTCCCGCCGGGCTCTGGGGAGAGGAAAGGGGTTAAAGCTTACCTTTCTCCAGCGCCGGGCGGGGAGCTCTCCTCCTCCTCCTCTCCTCCCATGCGGCTGAATGAGCATGCGCGGCAAGAGCTGCGCGCGCATTCAGCCGGTCTCATAGGAAAGCATTATCAATGAGAATCACGCAAGTGCCTCTAGCGGCTGTCAGTGAGACAGCCACTAGAGGATTTGAGGGCTGGATTAACCCATTTATAAACATAGCAGTTTCTCTGAAACTGCTATGTTTATAAAAAAAAAAAAATGGGTTAACCCTAGCTGGACCTGGCACCCAGACCACTTCATTAAGCTGAAGTGGTCTGGGTGCCTATAGTGGTCCTTTAAAACGTAGTGTAACTAGTACTGGAAAATAAACTTGGAGTAAGTTCATAAATAAGTGCTACAAATAGCAATTGTATCTCATCCTAGAGCATGCCAATAGAGAATCAAATCATTAAAACTTTATTGATAAATTAGACAAACAGGCAATATGCAGAAGGAATTATTATTATTTTTTTATTTTTTTTATTCTTTATTTATAGCGTGCAGGGAATTACAATCATGCATGGTGTGCCACGATAGCACGAACAAGAATACATATTATAGATTTTCATGGCCGTTTTAAACAAGACTGCACATTTTATAGTTAAAGGGACTCTCCAGGCAGAGGACTTTACTCACCTGGTTCCAGCGCCGGGAGCCTCGTGAAGCCGCGCCCCCTATTTCGTCAAAATGACGAAATAGGCGGGCGCGAGCAGGGAGCAATCAGACGCTTCCATTTGGAAGCGTCATTGCTCCCTTATGCGCGGCTTCGCCGCACATGCGCACATACTTCAGAGGGCGGCATTCATGCCGCCCTCTGAAGTCCTGAGCGCACTACCGCGCATGCGCACGGTGTGCAAGGCCGCGAGCTGAGCTGACTGACAGCTCAGCTCGCGGTCTTTGCCCTCCCCCCTCCTCTGCTGACAGGCTGTAGAGAGAAGGCGCATACACAGTGCCTTCTATCTCCTGCACACGTCAGACGTTTTTTTAATACGTCTGACGTGTACAGGGCCTTTTTAGGGCCCAGCATGATAGGAAGTCCCTCTGGTGGCCGTCTGAGTGAAAATACAGTGTTTACATCAGATTGCCTGCAGGGAGCTATAGATCTCACCTGAACAAATACATGAAGCTGTAGTTGTTCAGGTGACTATAGTGTCCCTTTAAGATAGACAAGTTAGACTAAGCATTTTTCATTTTTAAATGGTTCACATGCTGATGTTGAGTATGTCAGTTTACGTTAAGTTGTACATTGGTTGGGTCATATTGATAAGATGCATGAGGTATGCCTAGTCAGAATATGCACTTTAAGCGATAAAAGAACAAGAATAAAAAATAAACATGCTTTCAACATTGTAGTAGATGGCTGGTAACCATGGACAGGCTAATTAGAGCTGACTAACAGTTAACCGAGATGCTAGCCACGGAATTTTTCTTAAATAAAGTAAAGCAGGGGTCGCTGGGCTAACAGAGTTGCTTAACAGACAGTAGACTTGTAGCCTTAGCTATATCTCAGTGCCGACATTTCTTACTAAATTAAGTAAGCATTATGTGAGTGACTGTCTAGTCTACAAGCAAGTAATTAGAGCATAAATTGTTCGCTTACAGTGTGGGAGCTTGCGACTAGTGAGATATGGAGAAGTGTGCGTGAACACATTTATGCTGTTGAAAGTAATGTCATTATGAGTTTATCTTGCGGTACTATACCGATGTGGGGCAAAGTCCATTGCAGCTGCAGGGACGTGGTGGCGTGGTAATAGGCCATCCAGCAATGGGGTATTAAAAGTCATCCGATGCCTCTGGTTGGCAGAGGTGCGGCTCCAACCGGCGTGTTTCGTAGGCCTCTGCACCAGGGCGCCGAGAGTCCATCACCAGTTCGGTAAGGCTTGGAGGTCTCCTGTGCCGTTGCTTGGTGTGCAGCTCCTGTCCCAGGTAGCCGCATGGTGGTCAGCTGGTCGGAGGTGCGCTCGGGGCTTTTGGGTTGTACGGCTTTCACCTTACCGCTTGTGTGTAGGCAGGTACGTGTGCCCAAGTTGGTGCGATCTGTCTCTTTCCTAGTCGCTTGTGTGGACGAACGCCCGCTTGGAGTGTCTGCAGTGGGGCGCCATAATGGCGTCGTCGGGTCAGCGGTCAAATCCACATGGCCACCGCCCGTGCCGCTTGAAGATTGGGCATGCCCCTGCTGCACTGCAGCTCGTAGAAGGCCGAGCAGAGCCTGTCGAGGGCCTCTAGTGAGGAGGGCTGCACACTTTTGCTCGTGGCTCCCCTCTGTGAATCGTGGCGGGCCATCTTAGACACACTCCGCCTGACTCTTGCTTCTCCCGATTGTGTGTGCCCGTGTGCCCAAGGACTGGTCAGCTTGCCTGGTCCGTCCGGCCAGTAGGACGGGGATATCCCCCGCCGGTCCAAAGGGGGGGGAGGGGGGGGGGAGTTGGAGACCTGCTTTGTTGCAGAGGGGATCCGGTGTCGGAGAGAGCAGCCGCCTCTCCCCGGTTCCGGCTTCTGTAGGCCGCGTTTGCCGTCCCGTTTTCCTACGAGCTCCAAAAGGGTCTCGGTGTGGTCAGAGGTGCATCCCAGACTTGGGTGATGCACCCTGGTGGTTCCTTGGGCTATTCAGCCCTCGATTATGCAGTTTTTCCTGCCCGTGAAGCAGGAGCTCGTGTCCCCTGCTTCTGCTTAGTTCCGCAGAAGGAATTCTTACTAAATAGAAAGGGGTATCTTATAATCTGGAAATACTAAAGGACTATATAGCACCTCCATAAATTGACAATTCAATAAAGAAGTGCAGAAATCTTACAAAGACTTAGTAGGGCAGCAATGCAACAGTTAAATAGGATCAACCACAATTGGTAGGTGGAGACTTCTATTGTTGAGCAACTCTCATCATCCTCAGCTATCAATATAAATATAATACCTAATGCCAAAACTTGAAATAGAGGAGCAAAAATAAGAGGAGAGGCGCTGGACTAATAGATCCCTATGGTTCCTAATAAACACCATCTTGGGGGGTTCTAAGCTGTCCCTAAAAAGCTAGAAGTCCGAGTCCCTTGTTAAAAAAGTAACCCATAAAGATAAAACTCCAAGTTGAAAAAGAAAAAGAATAAATAAATCAATACAGGGTGTTAGACACCTAGTGCTCCCATAGTGAGTGAAGTGCTCAGCTAAAAGACCCGACGTGCGTTTCGGTGCGTGTAATGGCACCTTTGTCAGGGGTATCCATGGAACATGGGAAGACCTAATAAGGTTATTAGAATTGCCAACATGCATATTTTATCAATAGCATTGACTGTGTAATGCTTACAGCCAATTTGGAGGTATATATAGAATGTATTATTTGTGTTAGTTAAGACACTGAGATAAAGAACATCGGGCAGAGAGTCTTCACACTCTGAATGTCCAGCATAAATCATCAGCTGAACACTATAGTCACCTAAATTACTTTAGCTAAATAAAGCAGTTTTAGTGTATAGATCATTCCCCTGCAATTTCACTGCTCTATTCACTGTCATTTAGGAGTTAAATCACTTTGTTTCTGTTTATGCAGCCCTAGCCACACCTCCCCTGGCTATGATTGACAGAGCCTGCATGAAAAAAAAAAAACTGGTTTCACTTTCAAACAGATGTCATTTACCTTAAATAATTGTATTTCAATCTCTAAATTGAACTTTAATCACATACAGGAGGCTCTTGCAGG
Organism: Pelobates fuscus; assembly: GCF_036172605.1. Lineage (NCBI taxonomy): Eukaryota > Metazoa > Chordata > Amphibia > Anura > Pelobatidae > Pelobates > Pelobates fuscus. The sequence continues at coordinate 210,783,020 of NC_086318.1, read as the reverse complement.
GTCTAGTAAGCTATTAACATAGCAGGGGATAAGAAAATCTTAATTAAACAGAACTTGCAATAAAGAAAGCCTAAATAGGGCTCTCTTTACAGGAAGTGTTTATGGAAGGCTGTGCAAGTCACATGCAGGGAGGTGTGACTAGGGTTCATAAACAAAGGGATTTAACTCCTAAATAGCAGAGGACTGAGCAGTGAGGCTGCAGGGGCATGTTCTATACACCAAAACTGCTTCATTAAGCTAAAGTTGTTCAGGTGACTATAGTGTCCCTTTAACAATGTATTGACTTTGTATCTGCGAATAAATCTATTTTATAAGAAAAGCCAGGTAAGTCTGATTGCATTATATTTTTAAGTGACACAGAAGAACTAAAATATATATAATAGGAAGCGAGCCAGCCAACAACAAGAAAGAATATACATATGTATGAATAAATATCAGGCAGATTTATTATTTTAAGAGTGAACTTTTGTATACATTCACGGTTAAGTGTGCTCTGAAGGCCGTAGGAGGTATGGGGACACTCGTGGGTCTTTTTTTTTTTTTTTGAGGATACTAATTCCTCGCCTTGTACTCACATAACATCAAAATCATATATACATGTTATGTAATATGTTCTATATGGCAATATCTCACTTTTCTTGCCCTACATAGGCTATGCTGTAATGAACATTCACGAGTCATATCATATTGCTGCCCAACGGTATACCTTAATTAACATCCCCCCTTTTTCTTTCCTGCGTATGCATGTATTTTGTCTCATACGTCCTATAATGTGCTATAAATCTCAATATTCCAGGGCTCTTTTTTTTATTATAGTGTATGTTTTGTATGTTCAGTGATTATTTCTTCTATAAGACACTGTTTAATGCTTTTAATAAACTCATATTAGTACCTATGTTTTACTTTGTGTTGAAGCATGCTATTTTGAGCATAGTTGTTCGTCTATGCCGGTATTTGTTAATTGAATATTAACTTTTTCCATAGGCTTTGAACTATCCTATCTTAAAGTTTAGACAGTTAAGCCTCATCTGTTTCAGCATAACTTTAATAATTGTGCACCAACAAAAACAGCCACAGTTTCAGTGTATGTTATGACTTTTTAAACAACTCAATGTACACCTAGTTAAGCAGGTATATGTTCTTGACTATCGATACGCGAAACTATATAATAAAATATATTTTTAAAAAAGATAAGAAATCTAACCTTCTGGTCAGCATTTTCTCTGTAGGTCAGTCCAAAGTAGTCAATTTCCAGTAAGTTCAGATGCTCGCAGACTTTAACAAATAACACTTGTCCTTTTGCACGTTTCTGAATAAAGAAAAATAGACAACTTGTGACCTATTTTGCAATTAATGCATATATGACATTTATTATGCACTGTTCATTGCAGAAACAAGCAAACAAATAATATTTGAGATACGATAAGAGAATTGGAGGCAGAAAGGAAGATGGGGATGGGGGTGGAAACAAGTATTGTTAATGCTGTATGTTTTAATCTTCGCCTAAAACACATATGCCATATAAATACACAACAACTACAATTAAATAAGTATAAAAATGTTTTTATTCTATACATGTTCCTATTACTTGCCAATCAGTAGCAGAAATTGTGTAGATATGCCATTTCCTTTTTTGTCTCCTGGACCATAATTAAATATACTTTATTGTTCACCCTGCACTGTGTAGCTTGTGGCTCTATACTCCTGGATTGATATTGGGGGCTACTTGTCACTAGCCAGTGGAGAGTAAAAATTTAGCCCCAGTGAGTAGCAATTCACCTCTGGTAGGTATGTCCTGTTCCCTCCAGGCTTGGCAAGTAACTTAAGCAGAAAATTAATTTTAACATAATTTAAACAAATACCTTTTACAGATACTGGCTAAGTTTACATAGATATATGAAACTTAATATGTAGTTGTGGCAATCTAATGCTAAAGTAACGTCTAGAATATCTTGAAAGACATTTGATATTTTAACAGCAGCAACCCCTTTGTTTCCTCTGCATTAAAATTATGTGTACAGCATTTACATTTGAATGACTGAACCTACTTTTTTGGGGGACACATATAGATTTCTGTGAAACATCTATTCCTGCTGTTTAAAATAGGTTTCAAAGTCTAAGTATTAAAGTTAAAGGGACAATACTAGGTGTATCCAAACACTATAGCCAATTCACTGAGATTAAATGGTTAAAGTGCCTACACTGCCCCTTTAAAATCCAGTAGTATTGCAAGCAGTGGGAAAAGTTATATTTTAGGATCCAAGCAGCATAACAATTAAGGTATATACAGTTGTATTTAAATACTATAAGAAGACATCACCAGATTGGTAGCATACAATTACATGATATTGTGGTAAACCACAATAAATTGCTATTTTCTGCACTTTTAACATACAATCCTCATTGTTAAATGACTCAGAGAGTGACTTAATTATCGCAATACCAATTCTACCCATATCATAGCAGTGGAAAAATGGTAGTTTGTATGCTTTTACACTTAGGGAAACAAAGAGTTTTGCAGTTGCAACATACTAATGTCACTGTGCAGTAATATTTTTATAATTTATAAGCGCCAATAAATTCTGCGGGATGTACAATGGGTGGTCTAACAGACACGTATTTGTAACCAGACAAGTTGGACACACAGGAACAGAGGGGTTGAGGGCCCTACTCAATGAACTTAAATGCTAGACTGGGATATAGTGACACAAAAGGTAAGGGGGTAGGGTAGAAAATTAGGTTGCTAGGATAGCATTTACTGAGGGCTTAGCTTCTTTTTTTTTTTGTAATTACAGTTGCAGGAGAGGAATCAGGCTAGAGGGAGGGAAAAATATTAACAGTTTAATTGATATGCTTTCCTGGAAAAGTGTGTTTTCAATGATTTTTTTGAAGGAAGTAGAGATTGGGTGAGCATCTAACGGAAAAGGGAAGGGAGTTCCACAGGAACGGTGCAGCCCTTGAGAGGTCTTTAAGGTGAGAATGGGAGTAGGAAGAAGTAGGAACAGAGGAGAGATGTAGGGACCTAGCCAAGCACACTTGTGTATTAGGGAGGATAGGTAGGTTAGAGCAGAATTAGATTTGTAAGCAAGTACCTATATCTGACGGGCAGTTAATGTAATAAATTACAGAGGGGGAGGTGTGGGCAGACAGGAAGATGAGCCTTGCTGCCACATTCATTGTAGACTGTAAGTCGGGCAAGTTGGGAACACACAAGACCACTGAGAAGCGGACTGTAGTAATCAATGCCAGAGAAGATATTAGCATGGACCAGCACCTTAGCCGCATCCAGAGTTAAATAGGGGAGGGTGTGAACTATGTTTTTGAGATGGAAAAGGCAGGAATTGCGGATCAACTGGACATGACGGGTGAAAAAGAAGTTGAAGTCATAGAGACAAACTCATTGTAGTGCTATTGACTTGGGAGACAGACACAAAAGTAGCATCACTCGAAGGAGGAAAGACCAGAAATTCTGTTTTAGACAGGTTAAGTTTAAGGAAGTGGGCAGCCAGTTAGAAATAACAAAGAGACAGTCAGAGAAATCCTTGGAACATCTACATTGAGGTGCCAAGAGTGGTGCAATTTGGGGATGGGGTGTGCCAATGTCAGTAGATGGTGGTTAAATCGAGGAAAAGGACCATTGGAGAGATACGAGGCGGTACAGTTATTAGTAAAGATAAGATCAAGAGTGTTTCCCACTGTATGAGTTGCTGATTTAGACCATTGTGTGAGGCCAAAGGAGGAGGTTACAGAGAGCAGACAAGTGGCCTCAGAGTGATTGTTTATTTGGATATTAAAATCCCCAAGTATAAAGGAAGGAGTGCTATAGAAGAGGACATGTGGTAGCCAGGATGAATAGCCTATTCAAATGAATAACCTAGGACAGGGGTAGGCAACCTTCGGCTCTACAGATGTTGTGGACTACATCTCCCTTGATGCTTTGCCAGCAATATGGCTGTAAAAGCATTATGGGAGATGTAGTCCAAAACATCTGTAGAGCCGAAGGTTGCCTACCCCTGACCTAGGATGACGGAGGGGGGTACATTAAAAGGTACATTGAGGGAAGACAAGGATACCTACACTGATTCCTTTACAGTTGAGTCTGGGAGAACTGTAGCCCACAGAAACATAAAGAAGCAGGAGTTGCGCTATCAGAAAGGGACAACCATGTCTCAGTGAGTGCAAGGAGTTTGAGAGAATTTGAGATGAAGTGTTTGTGTATGGCTGTTGATTTTATATTGCTACAGATGCAGCGGGCGTTCCAGAGTGCTCACTGAAGGTTGGTAGTTGAGTATAAATAGAGTACTGGGATGAGGTTTGTGTGGTTTCTGATTGTTTTGGTAGGAGCAAAGGATGTGAATGGCCCTGGGTTGGGAGAGACATCACCAGCTGGTAGAAGCAGGAGGAGAGATAGTGACAGGAGGTGTGGGTTTTGTATGGATGGGTCTTAGATTAGATTGATTGCGAGTAGGAGAGAGAGAGAGAATAGAGTAAATCGTGCAGGGCATGAGATTAGAGAAGGCGAAATGTGGATATTGTTGGGAGGTTGATAGTAGGTGAAAGGAGAAAGTTTGATACAAAGGGAGAAAAGGAAAAAAAAGCCAGAGCATTGCTCAGATGAGTATTCACTTTCAGAAAAGCTTAGAGGTGGGGGAGTAGTTCAGGAGAGGCAAAGAGGGGAAATGCAGTGGTGTACAAAGCTGCCATTTCTGATTATCTAAAGTTGTATGTGAGATTCTATCTATAAATAAGATATTAGAGCAAATCAAAGTTAAAGATAATACTTAAATGTGTTGACTTCTTCATGCATTCACGGATTCAGTATATCAACATTGGCTCATGTCATGAGTCTGAGGCAAGATATCCAAGTGTAAAAGGACTCCTAGCGTGATCTCAAGGAGCATGTTAGTGCTAAACAAACTAATATTCAAACATATAATTCAGGTCCTGAGCATTTTATCTTTACATAAAAGCCAAAAACACATATAGGGGGTTTGCACGCTAGTTTCTGTACTATATCCAAACACCAGATATTTATTCTCTGTAAAACTAGACAAATACAGGAACTAAGTGACAATGTCATTGTCTATTTGCTTACATGGTTATTTATATAGCAGCAGAAAGAGGTATGTAAAGTTTCCCTGCCAGACACATCTGTTTCACTCATACAAACTGATGAAATAAAGGAATAAAAGAAGCAGGTTTTCTTTCAAATTAAGCCAGAGCTTAGCAATATAAGAATAAAAACCTGCATTGACAGATCGATTAGAATGGGCATAAAAACAGAATGCAACCAAAGCAAGCAGTCTAGTTTGAACGAGCCCCGTAAGAGGGAATTCCCATGATGACTTAGCAAAGTATAACATTAATAATACATAGAAAATTAAACAAGTTAAATACAAAAGAATAAATAAACAAAGATTATGAATCCCAATTAATTTGATTCTGTTAAGCATTTCATTTGAATATCATTTTTGTAGAGGTGTGTGTTGGTTTAATATAATCTAGGAGCCAGCTAAAAAAAAGTTAGGAGCCAGCTTTTCTATCCTCTCCCCCACCCCTCCTCAACAACAAAAACACAATTCTTAACCCCTTAGCGACCAGACCGTTGTTCAATTTTCTTACAGTTAAGGACCAGGGCTCTTTTTACATTTCTGCGGTGTCTGTATTTAGCTTTAATTTTCCTCTTACTCAATTACTGTACCACACACATATTATATACCGTTTTTCTCGCCATTAAATTATCTTTCTAAAGATACCATTATTTTAATCATATCAAAATTTACTATCAAAAAAATTATATAAAAACAAAAAAAAACACACACTTTTTCTAACTTTGACCCACAAAATCTGTTGCACATCTACAACCGCCAAAAAACACCCATGCTAAATAGTTTCTAAATTTTGTCCTGAGTTTATATATACCCAATTGTGGCAAAACTAGCCACTTAAGAATGTGTTTATGTATGGGATACTATCCCTTTAAAGACTGTTAGAACCAAGTTAATACCTGTATATGTATATTGTGCGAACAAGAGCATTCGTATGCTGGCGGCAAGAAAGCCACCAGCATTCATACAGTAGTTTCACGAACAGTGAATTTCAACACTGTTCGTGAAACAAACCAACTACCGAATGGGAGACCACACACAGGAGGTCGTGTGGCTCCCATTAACCCCTTAAGGACTGAGCCAAATGTACACTTTGTGAACAGAACAAAACGTTAAAAAAACCTGGCATTTGCGCTATGTCTGTCCAACCGTAATTCACCTCTTTCATATTAAATGCACCCACCCTTATTATATATCATTTAATTCAGGGGAAACAGGGCTTTCATTTAATATCAAATATTTAGCTATGAAACATAATTTAATATGAAAAAAATGGGAGAAAAGAAGAAACTGTTTTTTTTTTTTTAGTTCTACATGACATTTTAACTGTCAATGTCATAATACGGTTTGCTTTTACTGCAATAAAATACACATATTTGTATTTAGCAAAGTCTCACGTGTAAAACAGTACCCCCTATGTACAGGTTTTATGGTGTCAAATATAGCGTTTTACAGGGTCAAATATAGCGTGTTACATTTGAAATTGAAATTCGCCAGATTGGTTGTATAGTAGCCCAGGAAATAAATTTACACCCATAATGGCATACCATTTGCAATAGTAGACAACCCACGGTATTCAAAGTGGGGTATGTCCAGTCTTTTGTAGCAGCCACGTAACCAGAAATGCTTGCCAAAGTTAGCGTTCAGGGTGGCCGGAGCTGCTGCAGGGGGACTGCTTGGGTCTCAGACAGTCCCCCCCGTGATCGCCGGTCCAGGTAAGTTCAGGGCTCCTATTTGCTACTAGGTACATCCGCGGTCCTTAACCGTTTTTTGTCGGACGTACCTGTGACGCGACCAATCTCGCCACATTGCATTGGAGGAGCCTGGTTGCCCGCCTGCTGCCTTTGGACTATGGCCCTGGGAGTTTGGGCCCTTTAAAAACAGTGTTCGGCACCTAAACTATGGTACTATAAACGGACACTTATCTGCACGAACACCGCTGAGCCGTCCGTCTCCTGGTTCCCATTCGTGAAGATGTAGCCGAACAGCCATACCTTCGGTATTTCTATGTGAACTGTGGTAACCCAGATAGCTATGCCATGGAGCCTATTCGTGTGATTAAAGACTTTATCTCCATGGCGATTAAACTGTATTCGTGTGGTCTGGGTGCCATTCACCTAATAATGTGCACCCAGACCTGAGCTATCTGGGGATATGTAACATGTCTGTGTTTGGTGTAATAAAAGTGACTTTATATATTTTAAAACATAATCCTGTATTTAGGTCCCCACATGTGTAATGGAGTTTTGTCTTTGACCTGGGAGATAATTTGATTACTTCTCCAATTATCTCCAGGGCAGAAGGGAGGAAGCCAGGATGCATTGTGGGGATGTTTTACTTTTACTGTTTGAGCCAGATTAAAATACTGCCAGCCAGGGGGAACAAAATATACTTTTACTAACTTTTGAACCCCTGGTCTGATTCATGCCATTTTTCAATATGTTGTTCCCCTGAATGGATTGATTGTGGATATGTATTTTTATGTGAATGTGATGTATGGTTTTAAAGTTACAGAGTATGTGTGGAAACTGTATTTTTACTGTATGTAATAATTATGTTAACTGCTTATCTGAGGGGAGGGGATGTGTGGGTTGTACTGTTACTTGATTGGTTATTTTATGCCTCCCCCTGGGTGTGTCCTGTATGTGCACAACCGTAATAAAAACCAGGCTGGGTGTGCCAGCACCTCAGACCACTGCTTGACCCTCAACACGGAGCCTTGTCTCGTTCTTGGGGGTATTCACTGTATGCTGTTGGAGATTGATTGCTAGGAGTGTAAGCTGATGTCTGCTTTTCCTGTTCGTCTGCTAGCAGCTATTCGTGAGGTTCCAGTTTGGAGTGCTATTTTGTATCCAGTTCGGGAGTTTGGTGTTCTGCAGTAGCTGTGCCTGTCTCTCAGAAAGGGGCATATCGCCTAAACGGATTTTAACCCCTTGTCTGCTGAAACGGTCCGTTACAGTACCTAGTATACACACACAAACATATATATATATATATATTTATATTCATACACACACACAATTTCATTCTAAGTGCATTTGATATATATATATATTAATATCAAAATACAGTTAGAATAAAATTGCATAGAGATCATTTTTATTTTATTATATATATATATATATATATACACACACACACACACACACACACACACACGTGTTATTTTACTCTAAGTGTATTTTTATATTATTGCGGCCATGTGACCGCTCTTTTAGAGCGCAGGAGAATGGATCGGCAAGCTCTGAGGAATAGGGGTGGGCAGCAAGCAGAGCAGCGCGGCCTCATCGTGGGTAGGAAAAAATTACTTCCTCCCGGTACACTGTCACACAGGGAGCTGCTTAGGGATTGAGGAGGAAGGGTCGACCAATCCCAGACACCAGGACAAAATTCTGGCTGTAATCTGGGTGCTCTGGCTTGGCATGTTGCTGACAGAGTACTGTATTTTTCGCTCCACCTAGCGACCTAGACACACCTAGTTTTTAGAGGAGGAAACCCAGAAGAAAAAAAAAAATATTCTGAACAATCTGTCCCATAGTGTTTCTTAAAGGATCACTATAGTGTCAGGAAAACAAATTGGTTTTCCTGACACTATAGTACCCTGAGGGTGCCCCCATCCTTAGGGCCCTCCCCCCGTTGTGCTGAAGGGGTTAAAACCCCTTCAGTTACTCACCTTCTTCCACCGCCGGGCTCCCTTACCTCTCCTCCCCCGCCGACGTTAGCTCCCCAGTCTGACATCAGCAGAGCACGCATGCGCGCATTCAAAGTGTCCATAGGAAAGCATTTTTCAATGCTTTCCTATGGACGCACTGCGTCTGGAAAACAGCCCCTAGAGGCTGGCTTAACCACAAATGTAAACATAGCAGTTATTCTGAAACTGCTATGTTTGCATCTGAAGGGTAAACCCTAGAGGGACCTGGCACCCAGACCACTTTATTGAGCTGAAGTGTGTCTGGGTGACTATAGTGTTCCTTACCAACCACTCCCCTCTCCAGTCCCATAATGATCTTTAACCCTCCTACCCTCATCCCATAGTGTTCTTCTACCCCTCCCCTTGTGGTCATTCTGGCCAGAAAACAAAATATTTGAAGCCATCAGACGACCTGGATTTTGAGGCCTTTTCTGGAGTTATGTAGAGGGGAACTTTTTCCCCCCTCATATTTTATTTGAAATGTCTTGCTGGTTTCCTGGGTGGGTAAAGGCATTCCTTTACATAAAAGGCCACATTGCATCAAATTAATTACAAATTGTATTATGTATTTGGAAAATACAGATTGTACCAAATACACTTTGGTAATTAGTGTTCTCCCCCCCTCCCCTCATCCCATAGTGTCGTCCCCACCCTACCCTTGTCCCATAGTGTCCCTTAATTACTTACCAGTATTGTAGCGTGGGCCGGCAGAACAGCACGCACCGCAGTAAAGGAACTTAAATTTCAGTTTCCGGCCAGACTGAAAGGAAGTGTGCACACCGAGTGCGCACTTCCTTTCATTCCGACCGGAAAACGGAAACTGAAATTTAAGTTCCTGTACCGCGGTGCGTGCTGTTCTGCCGGCCCACGCTACAATATAGGTAAGTAAAGCTTCATGTTAGCTCCATAAGACGCACAGACATTTCTCCTCACTTTTGAGGGGAAAAAAAGTGCGTCTTATGGAGCGAAAAATACGGTAGATGGAATATAGGGAGGAGCGGTTGATGACCCAGCTGTCATGGTCCATACTGGTGCCAATGACAAAATCAGAGGAAAATAGAAGGTCCTAAGAATGAGTTCAAGGAATTAGAAAAACTGAAGAAAAGTATATCCAAGGTAGTATTTTTAGAAATATTACCTGTGTCTCGTGGTACAGTAGAAAAGCAGCAGAAGATTAGGGATGTTCATGTGTGGCTAAATTAATAGTGTAGGAAGGAAGGTTTTTGCTTTTTAGAGCACTTGGACGATTTTTGTGCTTGCTTACAATCTTTTATGGATTGCATGGTGGATTGCCTGCCTACGTCCTGGATTATTGGTGCAGGACTCAGTTATACTATTTCATAAAAGATAAAATTACTCCCTTGGCTCTCCGACCTCTCTCCCACGTACTCCATCGGAGCGCTCACCATCTTGACCGGGAACAGTATCCTTGGTCGCCGGAGTAACCGTTATGCCTTCAGCGAGACCTAGCACTGATTCTCTTTTACTCCGGGTCTGCCTCATCTGCCCGATCACGTTTATTCACTGTTTTAACACTTTTTGCAGGCACACAAGTGAGCGCTATTTGGAAGGGAGGCACATAGGTTCCCTACCAACAATCGCTACCTAAGAGCAAGGGGGAGCCACCTTTTCTAAGGACGCAGGAGCCTTTGTTTACAGACCAGCACTTAGCCAAAACCAGCCTTGGACTTCCCGCTGGATCGAGATGTGGCCATCACCCAGTCGAAACTGTATTAGGTTACTCCTTGGGTTTGGCATCCCCGATCTTGCGGATATTATAGTACACACTTGGGGAGGCAAGACCTATCCGGGAATGTATAATTCATAACGTGGAACTGTATGGTTTATACTGGAGCTAAGTTATTGAAGAACCAGCCCGTAAGTGCCCTGACCGCATGCCTGTCACGATTCGGTTTACTTTTAGCCTGGTGCAGTACCTCCCAGTGCCACTACCAGTCTGTGATGCTATTTCAGTCTACTGCTCCAAGACCGATCTCTCTCTGTTCCCAGCTGGCATTACTTTGTAATTATTTTCTCCCTATTTAGTTGAGCCTCACCCCTTTTTGTTAGCCAGTTCATTCATTTTAATGTTATTGGTCTGGTCCTTTTGTCCTGAGATGGCGGCTTCCCTGTATCCAGACGTCTTTCCTCAGTTCCCTGTATCCAGAGGCCTTTCCTCAGTTCAAATATAAGGCTTGCCCATTTCATTTTTTTTTCATAGAAATTTGCCAGATTGGTTACGTTGCCTTTGAGACTGTATGGTAGCCCAGGAATACGGCATACCATTTGAAAAATTAGACAACCCAAGGTATTGCAAATGAAGTATATGTCCAGTCTTTTTTAGTAGCCACTTAATCACAAACACTGGCCAAAGTTAGCGTTCATATTAGTTTTTTTGCACGTTTCACACACAAACATCATGGGGGTAATTCTAGGCTACGATACAGTGTCAAAGGCAATATAACCAGTCTAGCAAATTTCAATGTGTATAAACTGAAAAGTGAACCATGCAATATTTGACCTTGTACCTTTCCAAAAACACCATAAAATCTGTACATGGAGTGTAGTGTGGTACTCGTGAGACTTTGTGGAACACAAATATGTGCATTTTATTGCAGTAAAAACTAACAGTATTATGACATTCACAGTTAAAATGCCATGTATGAAAGGTGAGGTGAATTATGGTTGAAAAGATATATAATGCAAATTCCAGTTTTTGTTTACGTTTTGTTTTGATCACAGCTCAGTCCTTAAGGGGTTAAGTTTGTCTCTGAAACACACAAATACTATACGGATATGTGTAGTAATTGGCATTTGCTATTTTCTACCGTTGAATGTTTTTTTGCTTTGATTCAGGTGAATGATACAGTATCTGTTCCATTAAGAAAAATCTTAGCTAAATATTCAGTGCCACATGAAAGCACAACTGAAAACCATTCAAACTAATTGCAATTGTATTTTCTTAACTTTACCTAGTTTGGCTGACATGTTGCAGGAAAGGATTAGGTTTTTTGATTCCATTTTATCATATTTTAACCCTTCACCTCCTGCATGTTTAGGAGGTCCTGCAGTAAACTCTAAGTTGCAGAAACCCCAGTGTATTTGGTAACTCCTCTGTGTCTCATTCTGGTATCAATTGTTCTGTTTCAGATTCTAAAAAGTCAAACCTGGTTGGGGACAAAAGTACCATTACCACACCCAAACATTGATCGTATCCACACTGTAGGTTTTACACCCTGTCCCTCCTGACTCTGATTTGGATTTCTCTGATTCAGAGGACAAGCTTGTTGATCCTCCTGATTGGGATACGAAACCTGCTATTACTGCCCAGCAACCTGTATACTTTTGATTGCCTTGATTTTTGTTTATATTAGTTTATTTGCATTCTGGGTTCCACACCATAGAGGTTGCTGCACTGGTCAGCACCCCTTCCCTGTCAGAATCCTGACAATCAGGGGCGTATTAGCCGCGAAGCAAACAAGGCATTTGCCTTGGGCGGCATTTTCCAGGGGGCGGCAAAAAAAGCTGCCCCCAAATGCCCAGGGCAAATGTCTTGTTAGCCTTGCGGCTAACAGACATGCTGGGCGGTCGGGCGGCGCTGGTGTGCGGCTGGCGAGGGAGCACTTCCTCTGAGCTGTCTGCTCAGCTCCCTCGCGCGCCGCAGAGTGAGGCTGGGAGCCGGAATATGATGTCATATTCCGGCTCCGCCTCCCAGCCTCACTCTGCGGCCGGCGCGCGAGGGAGCTGAGCAGAGAGCTCAGAGGAAGTGCTCCCTCGCCCACCCGCCAGTGCCGACGTGCAGCCACTGGACCACCAGGGAGGAAGAGACACCCCCCCTCCCCCCCAGCATTCCCAAAGGTAAGGAGGCTGGGGGAGGGTGTTTAAATACATTTTAAAACACGTGTTAATGTGTGTGTGTGTCTGTTAGTGTGTTTGCCTGTGTGTGTGTGTCTGTTAGTGTGTTTGCCTGTGAGTGTGTGTCTGTTAGTGAGTGTGTGTGTCTGTTAGTCTGTTAGTGAGTGTGTGTGTGTCTGACTGTGAGTGTCTGACTGTGAGTGTCTGACTGTGAGTGTCTGACTGTGAGTGTCTGACTGTGAGTGTGTGTGTCTGCTAGTTTGTGTCTGCTCGTGAGTGAGTGTGTGTCTGTTAGTGAGTGTGTTTGTCTGTTACTGAGTGTGAGTGTGTCTGTTAGTGTGTGTGTGTTTCTGTTAGCTAGTGTATGCGTATCTGTCAGTGAATGTGTGTGTGTGTGTGTGTGGCGAAAGGTTGGGTGGGAGGCGGGCGCCTGAGTTTGGTCCTGCCTAGGGCAGCACAAAACCAGGATACACCACTGCTGACAATGCCACTCTAAACTTTCGGCATGCCGACCACAGAAGATCTAGCGGCACTTCTAGACCAGACACGTGGAACTTAATTTTGAACTTTAGCCACGGCTGGTCAAAACTTTAACCAAGTGGCATTTCTGATACGAACCAGGGATCAGTGTGTTACTTTCCCAGATTGGGCGCTCCAGTATTGATTATCTGGAGATGTATAATGTCCAAGTTGAACAGAATTTTTGACAATTTCTGGCAGAAGTTGGAGAGTAAGATGAGACAAGTGGCCCCACAGCGTATTTGAGTTACGGGGGAACCCCGAATATGATAATAGGCGTGCTCACCGCTTTCACCACGAGGATCTAAGGCCTATGGCATGTTCACTCATTGTGGAACCACTTCACATCCGTGGTCGGCAGAGGCTGAACATATTTTACAAATTAAATCATGTCAACATAACTTCCTTATGTAGATTAGGAACTCCGTGACCTTGTATGCTTTTGACATGTCCACCAAATCTGTATACTTTGTTACTTACAAAAAATTATGCAGTTATCTTGAATGGCTTACAATTGTTAGGGTTTGTCTTTTCTGCCATTGCTGTTGGGGAATTTAAGGATTCTATGATACTACTATGCACATCAAAAATAAATAATTTCATAATTTGTGCAGCTGTGCACAGGAAACAACAAAAAAAAAAAACAGACAAACTCCAAAACACAACTTAATATTACTTTGCAATAAAACCTCAGTATATTTTAAGGTTATACCTAAATGACACCATGGGCTACTGTATTCAGGATAGCTTTTAAAACTGGTGCTCAAAAGCATTTCCACATATAGTAATTGTCAATAATATTTTACGGACGAAAAGGCAAGTCTCAAACTTAATGGTGTCCATGTGTGAGAAGATCCTGCTGATATCCAGCATTTCACAGGTTCTACCATTAAGAAACATTCTATATTATCATGCACTTACAAGAATACAGCAACTTTATACCCAGTGAGTGAAGCTGGTAATAAGCGAAATACATTAATGATGACAGTTGTATCTAGCTTAAAATAATAACTTTTTTTCACTATGTTTTTTTTAATCGTAGTAGTGTTTTGTTTTTTTGTGTGATTTTTTTGGGCGGTAAAACACACAAGTGACTGTTCTGTTTTAATCTGGTGGGAACAAGACTACTATGATGTATATTGCCAAGCAATACAGTTTTCTACACAGAGCATTTCAAAATATTTGAAGAAATTCCTTATTATTATAAACAGGTTTAATTATGATCAACAGCAATCAAAATAGGCACAGCCTGTTAATGGGAAAAGTGGTAGGCATTAGCATATTGCAAAAAAATGTTGTCTAAAGTTAAGTAAGGGCTCCTGATGAATCCTACATGGTTGTCTTGCTATTTGTGGTATTCAATATCTCGCCCCAAACTATGGCATTTTTGTGGTCTGCCAGCAGAGAATGCTTAGTGTGCCATTCTGAGCAGATTTCATGAGACTGTGCCATTCCAGCAAAACATAGCTCTCTGTATATGTGTAGGCCTTTCTGACACTACAGTTATTGTATGCTTAGCTGACATTGATCGGAATAATACAATGGCACAAACAATGCATTCATCTTTAGGGATGTAATTCCGTTTGAAATGGTGTAGCGTTTCTTATAGTACAAGATTAGCATAATTCTGAAATCTAGGAAGATCTTGTATTCTGGAATGCAACAGGAAAGTCTTGCAAATGATCTCCAGAACCGATCATTTTTGGATCAATGCTGAAGTTAAAATTCCTTTAAAAGATATTAAAACTGGTTAGATCTTATAACATGGCTATACGCCTGTACAAAAGGGAAAGAAAATAACAGATGGGCATTAGGAATGTACAGGCATACTGCAATGCAAAAAAATAAATACAAATATATATATATTATATAGATATTTGTGGTACAAAGCATATTTATGTTAAAGTCGATTGAGGTGTGCCGAAACCAAGGTACGGTAAGGGTAAGGTCTGTAAATAGCGAGGACCCACCAAGATAGTCATATGATAAAGAAGGGAGCGGTGGGAGTAGTAAAATGAAATGCAACGGTCCAGGTAAGGGGGTTGAATAACTTTAAATAGGGTAAATAGCCTTAACATTTGTGGTCAAGGACAAAAGCAGTTGTATACAGCAAAGTCGGTTGTAGTGTGCCAAGACGGACGTAAGGTTAGGCATGTAAATAAAGAGGGCAAAAATAATGTAAAAACTCACTTATTACATAATAAAATTGCATAGCCAAACACTTAAATGCTTCATTAACTGTTTCTCTAGTTGAGGAATATCTATTGTAAAAGAGGATTTCCAGTCTCTTAGTCTTAATTGTATGCACTGGAATATTTATTTATTACTGGGATTTATAAGGCGCCAACAGATCCACAGCGCTGTACAATTAGTGGAGAACGTACAATATACACAGACAAATACAAGAGGTAGAGAGAGCCCTGCCCGTAAGCTGATATCTAGCCATTGGAGCTCTTTTATACAAAGATATCTCTGCTTAGAGGCGGTTGCTGGTGCACCAATTCTAAATGAATTACCTGAATATGTAGATGGGTCTAGTCCAAGGCTCAGTGAATAGTGTTCTGATGTAAAATACGAATTTAGCAGACGTGAGAAGTTTACCATGTAAAGACAGAAGTGGCAAATAACCTGTATGACCTGAAATAGTGTGGCAGTATCCAGGATTTTAACTGGGCACCAGTTATAGCGTGTGGAATAAAGGGGTATTTCTACTAGAGAGTCAGTTTCACAGTTTTTTAGTTTTTTATTTATCTCAACTTGAGTCCATAATTATCTTTAATTTTAATGAGATTGTGAATATTGAGACACCGTGATTGATCGGACAATGACTATTGTAAATTCTTTGGTCATAGGAACCGTAAAAAGCTATATGTATACATAGCAGCCTTATCTACTGAATTGGTATGAGATGCAAATGGGTGATTATCTAGTAAGTCGGAGAGTGCTCTGAAATTAAGCCCATCATTAGGTTGCTGTTTAGAAGTCACTGGGTGGTTCTACGTAATGTATACCTTTGAGAATGGTTTTATTGGGGTACGTATGCTTGAAAGGTCTGATTAGGAAAAGTTGTTAATAAGTAATGTTGTATATCTTTCATGTAAGGTTTAATTGTGTAAGATGCTAATTTTAAATTAATGTGGCAAAAAGCAGCAAATGCTACCATAGTCTTAATTTAATACGGTTTGGTTGTCTGAAAGTCAGAGCGGAACCTGTTGAATATGGTAAGTGCTCTGTTGTAAGTTTCTGTGTGTTTTCTGATAAGTCCGCTTGTGCCAGCAGCCTGCTGTTGGCCAAAATAATTTAGTCCTTTATGTGGTCTTTGAATGCAGACTTTTGAAAGAGTGTTTTCTGGCACTGGTACATTTAAAGAAGTCCTGCAAATGATAACAGGAGAGGGCGTCAGCTGTTGCTGCTAGCCACAATAAATTCCTACCGTAAGGGGGTCCAGTAAAGTGAATTGCAAGTTTATACATTCCAGTGTAGCTGTAGGTAGTGGTAGGAGCCCACAGTGGAACCCTTGTGAAAAACCGTGATGAGAAAATTCATTAAATAATTAGAGGGGTGAGAGTTCAAGTAGAAGGCCAAGTTGTCATGTTTATTTCAGGTCGTAATTGTTTGAGAAACAAACTGTTAGGGAACATGATCTTGCGCTCTAAAACACATACAAATAACAATCTACATGCATCAAAACCACAGCTTGCCGGCGTCAAAGTTTTTACAGACCTGAGCTTTCCTAAAATCACATGGTCCTAATTTGTGTTAAGAACTTTGGTTCACTGGTTTGTGAAAAAAAGTATAAGCCTGGTTTCTGGTGGGTGAGTCTGTCTTGTTCAGGCACAAATTGGTGGAATGGGAATTTAGATGCACATATGGCACATGATGAGTGAACCGGTGTCAGATTCATGGGCACCAAAGGTGCACTGATGCACGTGGAGAGCGAAGGCTAGCCAGTCTGGTAAGAGCTACTGTAGTTTAAATTGCTGATAAATGTAATGCTGACAGTGAAAGAAAAGTGTCCGAACTACCTTTGATGCACATGGGGATGCGTAGCTGCAAACCGGTCACAGGGTTAAAAATAAAGTACTATACCCCCACCCTAAAGTAAGAGACCGTTTCTGGCATAGTACACCTTACTTGCTTCTAATTCTACGGAAAACATTTGAAACAAATTTGTTTAAGATTTGAGAAGAGCAAATCTCCAGTAGAAATACTGGTAAGGACGGTCTCAAGTCTCTACTCTATTAAATTCACCAGCTGCTAGCTCAATATCTCTTTAACTAAGACTGCAATTCAACAACCAACATGCTGCTCAGTACTCACACTGTCTCACTCTGTGTTCGAGCAGCAACAGGAAATGAGAACCTGTCATGGAATCATCTGTACAAGTTCAATATTGCTCAAATTTTGCAATAACCTGGCATTAATTAGCCAAGAAAAAACTCAATCGATATCAAACTAGCACTACATGATGATTGGTCCGTGATCATTCTGACATTTGCAGAACAGCGATTTTACTTTATTTCTGACTAAATCAAATTTTCTGTCATTTTGCAATGTTTCCATAACCAAATACACATATCCAACACCATTATACAATTTTTAATTACAGAGTGTGGTTACATAAAGCATTACAAAAATACCTAGAGTCCTCTAAAGAGATTTTTTTTGTTCGTAACATTTTTACATGCTAAATATGAACATATATGTATAATTTGCAAGTTAGAATGTTTAATTTAAGCTGCATCTAAAAGCTAAATATGTTGATCTGATGAAATAAGAATTTAAGAGCATTGTATTATAAAAGTATATTGGAGTATTACGGATATGTATTTCCAATGAATTTAACAGTCTTTAAGGTACTCTGAAACAGAAGATTGCCACATGCCACATCACAGAAATGTTTAAATACATATGTCATTTTAGATTTGTTGGCAGTATATGGATGTAGAGGATTTGGGATTGCACCCCTCCAGGTGGTAAACACTTTCATCTGACATTCACCATATGTTCATATGTTAAAGTTTTACAAAATTAAATCATAGTAAAAGTGTAAAAGGAAGTAGTTCTAGTATATGACTTGCATTTGTAAGGATTGTATTTATGTATAATGCAATGATAGAGGTATGGTAACTTTAACTAGAAAAGTTACAATTTCTGGGGAGATTGTGTGAAGTGTTCCTGCCTCCACCAGTAGTCTACAACTGGAGTGGGCGGAGTAACTGGGTGGAGTGGCTTGAGTAACTGTGGAAAGGTTGGACTGGGCAGAGTAACTTTATGAAACATTGATTAGCTGTATTGTTGTAACATTGTATGTTACTGTTTTTCTGTTGCAGGTATAACGAATTGACTAACATGGAAATATATTTATTAAAGGACCACTCTAGGCACCCAGACCACTTCAGCTTAATGAAGTGGTCTGGGTGCCAGGTCCTTCTAGGGTTAACCCATTTTTTCATAAACATAGCAGTTTCAGAGAAACTGCTATGTTTGTGAATGGGTTAAGCCTTCCCCTATTTCCTCTAGTGGCTGTCTCACTGACAGCCGCTAGAGGCGCTTGCGTGATTCTCACTGTGAAAATCACAGTGAGAGCACGCAAGCGTCCATAGGAAAGCATTATGAATGCTTTCCTATGTGACCGGCTGAATGCGCGCGCAGCTCTTGCCGCGCGTGCGCATTCAGCCGACGGGGAGGAGAAGAGGAGGAGAGCTCTCCGCCCACCGCTGGAAAAAGGTAAGTTTTAAACACTTTCCCCTTTCCAGAGCCGGGCGGGAGGGGGTCCCTGAGGGTGGGGGCACCCTCAGGGCACTCTAGTGCCAGGAAAACGAGTATGTTTTCCTGGCACTAGAGTGGTCCTTTAAATGTGATAGTGCTCACTTTGGTGTTATCAAAACTGTAGGAATGACCGCAGTTTAGAGCAGTGGTAGTCAACCTTTTTCTAACTACCGCCCACTAATGCATCTTTTTGGTTGAACAATTTTCCTTACCGCCCACCAGTTTTCGCGCAAGTGCAGAATATTTTTTTCGAAAGGAGGGTGTTTTAAAAAAAAAAAAAAAAAATGTACGTTCATTTATCTTTTTATTTCCAATTAATGCATGTTTATAATGTTTTTAACTTTATAAAGTTTAATGAGAAAACAATAAAGTAAATTGAAATTACCTTTACTAGTGATTAATGAGATTCTTGAGGTTGATGCTGCAAGACTAAATATTTGATACCTGGTTCGATTTTCGTAAGGAACAAACGAAGGTCTCCTCTTTCGGTGATATTCAGACGACTTCTCTGTTTGCGCATAATAGGATTTCTCATCTGTGCGTCATCTCCCCTCTTCTCCCTCCTCAATTCCCCTCCCCACTTTTTTTTTTTACTTTTTTTAACCTTATTTATAGCAATGCCCAGTAGGAAGGCTGAGCTAGGTATCCACTATAAACAGACTGGCACACAGGGCCGCCATCAGGGCATGACAACCGTGACAATTGTCACGGGCCTGGCGACCCTGGGGGGCCCTGGCCCGGGCCCCACGTGTATCAGCGGAACTGCCGCCGGTGCATCTGCACCGGGGCCCACACGCTTATTGGGCCCATCAGGTGGCCCAAGCATTTAGGGCCACCCAATGGGCCCTATTATCTTCAGGGGCCCGGTCAGCGCTGTAATAGCGCGACCGGGCCCCTTTAAAAAAAAAAATGCAGCCGGAAGCAAGTGCTGCTGGGAGGAAGTGACGTCCGGTCACTTCCTCCCAGTTTACTCCCCGCGGGGAGGAGAGAAAGGTCGCGAGGAGAGGCAGCCGACTCACATCATCCCCAGCCACCCTCCTGCAACGAAATGGTAAGGAAGAGAGGAGGGTGGCTGAAAATGAGGTGTATGTGTGTATGTATGCCAGTGTATGTATGTATGCCAGTGTATATATGTATGCCAGTGTATATATGTATGCCAGTGTATGTGTATGCCAGTGTATGTATGTATGCCAGTGTATGTATGTATGCCAGTGTATGTATGTATGCGTATGCCAGTATGTATGCCAGTGTATGTGTATGTCAGTGTATGTGTGTGTATGTATGCCAGTGTAT
The DNA here is from genome assembly GCF_036172605.1 of Pelobates fuscus. NCBI lineage: Eukaryota > Metazoa > Chordata > Amphibia > Anura > Pelobatidae > Pelobates > Pelobates fuscus. The sequence goes on along the minus strand of NC_086318.1, from coordinate 210,762,782 downwards.
GTGTGTATGCCTACGTATGTATGCCTACGTATGTATGCCAGTGTATGTGTATGCCAGTGTATGTGTGCCATTGTGTGTATGCCAGTGTTTGTGCACTGTGTGTATGCATGTGTGTATGTCTGTTTCAGTATTTGTATCTGTTAGTGTGTGTGTGTGTGTGTATTCCTGTGGGCAGGATTTGGAGGCTTGCCCTGTGGGCGGGCTTGAAGGGGGGCCCAGACCTTGAGCTGTGTTAGGGGCCCCAAAATTTCTGATGGCGGCCCTGCTGGCACACATACATACATACATACAGACACACACACAAGACACACAGACAGACAGACAGGCACACACAGACAGACAGACAGGCACACACAAACATACAGACAGGCACACAAGACATACATACAAAGACACAAACACACAGACAGACACAAGAAACATATACATACAAAGACAAGACACACATAATACATACACATATATATATATATATATATATATACACAGACAGACACACACACACACACACACACACACACGACACATACAAAGACACACATACAGACAGACACACACAAGACATACATACAAAAACAAGACACATATATACAGACACACACAAGACACATACATAAGACACACACAAGACATACATACAAAGACACATACACAAACAAACACATTGTATTTAAGTCACCCTCCTGTTTCCTACCTTTAAGGTGCAGGAGGGTGACTTTCCCTGGGGTCCAGTGGTGGCTCAGGTGGATGGGAGTCAGAGTTCCCACTCTGACTCCCTGGTCTTCCTCCCGCGCGGGCTCTCAGTATGCTGGGAGGAGTGACCGGGGAATCACTTCCTCCCAGCAGAAATGATGTCATCACAGGGGGCCCGGTCGCGCTGTTAAAGCGCCCAGTGCTGACCGGGCCCCCTTACAATCCGCATCCATCGGGTGGCCCTGACAGCATGGGCCACCCGATGGACCTCTCCATATGCGGCCCCGGCGGATTGCCGACGGGGCCGCAAGTGGTGATGGCGGTACCTGGTCGCGGGGGTACCGCCGGCTCACACCCGCCGGCTCACCCAATCTATAAAAAAAAATTGAAAATCCCTACCGCCCACCTGGAATCCCGAAACGCCCACTAGTGGGCTGTAGGGACCAGGTTGACGACCCATGGTTTAGAGAATGTGTTTCATCTAGCAGCCTCTGTGTTCCGGAACACTCTGCTGGCTGCACACACACCTGGGTTCCTATGACAACTCACTCTAAAGCAAGGGCAGAGAAGAGCGGTTAAAAACAAACTGCTTCAAATTGCTCACTTCACTGGCGGTTGCCATCTCTTCAAACAGTCCTAGTTTAAAAACTATAAAACCTACAGCGAAGAGCTTTATATTGTGAGAATCACAAGACCCAGACCCACATTTTAATAATATGTCTCTGACATATTAAAAATGAAGGCACAGTCGCAGTTTAGAAATTGCACTTCAAATTTGAGGTGGCTAGAGTGGAGTTTCAATGAATGTCAATGAACGGGAGTTGCAAACAAATGGACATATTGTGAAAACTATCAGGACTATGGCTTAGCCGTGGATATGTTTAGTGGCAGCAGGGATAGCTGAACGTTTTGATATAAGATTTGTATAGATGGGCTTGAAAATGAGGGAGTGGTGGCAGTTTAGAAACCATGTCCTGATTTTTCAGCTTCTGTCAGCTCCCACTCTAGTTTTGAACATTCCGCCATTCATTCCTATAGGACCAATTTCGCCACAAAAACGATGATATTTCGAGAACTATTTGGTGAAACATTCCACAAAGTAATAGCACACCGATCGTGAACAATACGCACGTTTCAATATATTACGGTCTATGTAGTGTAAAAACTGTGGGAGGAGATAGGGTGGTAAATTTGTCTATAATAATAATAATAATAATATATATGTGAGATAATAGTAAGTTGTCTTGCCATGCAAGACCACTTAATTAGTGACATAGGGTAATAATGCAGAAGAAAACCAAAGCTGCACAAAGGCATCACTGACAAATGAAGCACTCTCAGCCATTAGAACAGAGAAGGCCTATATCCCCACTGCAGGACATTTTCACATCATTCCTACACAACAAATGCTCATTGTACTCTTGTTTCTACAATGATAGGTTATGACCTCTGCCTAAGTCTGCCATTTAACAAGTATTACTTCACCTTGGAGCCAATAATACATCAGAAATAACATGGCCAGGAAATGCAGTGACAGGTAAATAAACTAAAAGCACACCAACATGTAAACACTCAGTGGACACGTTATTAGGCACATCTAGGTAGGATCCTGTTATGCTAACAGAATAGACATAGAAAGAAGTGTGATGTGTCCCTAAAAATGATTCTGACAGTGTGTAATTCTAGATTTGAAACTTGGCCAGCAAGTATAAATAAGCTACACCATGGATGTCAAAGTCGCGGCTCACAAGGAATATCTTTGCGGCCCAGCAAAAATATTCATTGCTCCGGTTACCTGGAGGCCTGCGGTGATGACATGTAGCAGGCGGAGGAGGGCGGAGATGAATTTAACCAGGCGGAGGTGGTCCAGGAGCACATGGAGGCGGGTGGAGGTGCGCAACTTCACGTCCTGATGTGACATCTACAGGCTACGTGCGGCGCCAGTGGGGTATAAACGCAGGACATCAGGCACACAAGGTGAATAAAGTCTGAGTCTGGATGCGAATATTGTTGTTTTTATTCTTTTTAAAACAGAGAATGGAGTTTTGTACGGGGGGGTGAGGGGGGCTGGGATTTTGTACAGGAGGGTTGTACAGGGGGGATTGGGGTTTTGTACAGGGGGTTGGAATTTTGCAGGGACTGGAGTTTTGTACAGGGGGTGCTAGGGTTTAGTATAGGTGGGTACTGGGGTTTTGTAGAAAGTGGATGAGGGGGCAGCAGATTGTAAATGTGCCGGGGGGAGGGGGATTATCAGTCACCACCACCACTTTCAAGCCCAACAGCCCAAAAAGACTGCATCAGACTCCATTAGAGTCTTTAATGGAGATTGAAAGGGGCTAATAAATAAATATGCTTAAAATTATTAAATAATATATATCATTCCTACATGGTGTTTTTATTGTGACTACATTTTCACTTTTTGATATTTGCAGATTACCTAGTTACCACAGCGTCTTGGTCTGCTAGTAGCAGATAAGAGGTGCCAAGTGTCTGGAAGAAAACAGTTTTATTGTGGTTTGTGTTCCTATTTTTATACTGTACTTTTCTATGAAAATTTAAAGTTTTGTTTTTTTTCTGCGGCCCACATAAACTTAAACCTTGTTTATTTGGCCCATGTTAGCCTCTGAGTTTGACATGCTTGAGCTACACTAATTCAAGTTCTATCTACACCACGGACTATATGACTTTGTGTTGCCCAATGTCAATTGTGTGCATATTTTATGTCTGTCGTCAGAGCGCACTGAATGCTGGTAACAGACGTAATATTCTTATGTCTTGGAGGCAGGACACCTGCAAGGGGAAGATCACTTTCTCTCCATCCATTGATTCATTTATTTGGTTTGTTATCCCCTTGCCAGCTGAGTGTGCTCAGAACTAGAGAACGGTCCGATCACAAGATTCTTTATGAGAACCCTGTGACTGGACTGTGTGAGACCCCCTCCTGATGACAAAACAAGCATCTCCCGGAGCTAGATTGCAGGCAAGTTGTAACTATTTTTTAAAGTTTCAAAGTGGGGGAGGGGACCCAGTAACAAAATTGCATTGTTTGTCTAAACAGAATAATAGTGGCAAAGAGTTAGAATAATTATTCTAACCCATTGCCACTATTAGCCTTTTTAGTCAAACAATGCAATATTCAGGAGAAAATAGGTAGACTGTAGCCATCAAGGAGATGTATACGGTCAGCAGCAATTCTATGGTACAAGAGGGCAGCCTTCAAAGGATGCTCAATTGTAAATAAATACCTATGGTGTGCCAAGAAAATATCCATAACATTATCACTAAACCCCACCAGTGAAACAAATAACAGTGGGTCCATTGCTTATACTACTTTTGTAATATCTGCACAGTGCTGTAAATATCCAGGTGACATCTTACAGCCGTAATGATCAACAGCTTTTTGTGATCTTGTGTTCCTCTTCTTAATTGACAAAAGTGATAACCAGTATCTACAGTCTAATGAGGCCTGTCAGCCTTGCCTTTCTCTTCTGACTTTTTTTTTTTTTTTTTTTTTTTAATTAATAAGACACTATCACCCCATTTCTTACTAAAGGGTATTTTTTTTTTTTTTAAAACTAGATACTGTAGTGCATGAAATGTGTTTTCATTCTAAAATACTATAACCACAAAATCTGGCATAATAAAACTATAGCTATTCCATTCCTTAAATCCCAATCTTCTCAATGTAAAACCTTCGGCCAATCCTTCCTGTGTTTGAAAGCCTTATATATGTGGAGTTTCAGGATTTCCTGTTTGCATAAAAAAAGCTACTGCACTTTATCATTGTGCATGTGAGCGCATTCAACAGTGCTGTATATTAGGTATGCTTTCGCTTTTTAATTGCATTTTTATATTGCTTGGAATAACGTTTTAGTGTATTTATCACATTTGGCCTCATATTCATTCTGTAACTTTCTCCACGTACAAATGTTTTCCCCTAATGATTATGCATTCTGCAACATAGACCCACCTCATTAGCCATGCCTCATAAAATGTATTTCTGATTGGCCTCAAAGCCAATAAACAGGGCGAAGGAAGATGTTGGCAGATAATATGAGGACAGTGTTTGTGGCAGTCATGTCACGGATATCTCAGTGGCTGAGGTGTGTGCTTACTTACAGTCCAGAAGACATTTTGTGAAAATAGGACATGGTTAAGGAGGGTTATGCAAAACCTTAACTTTATTTTAGTTTTATTTTTTTTAGCAAACTTGAACGTAGAGAAAACATGATTAGGAGGCAAAAAACAAATGCATTTAAGTTTTGGTGGCTAGACAGTCCATTTAAAGCAGCACTGCCATGGCAGAATCAAGTTTTTTTGTTTGGTTTTTTTAACACTTCTCCTGACTCCACTACATCTAATTGACCCCCTAGTCACCCCCAGATGCCCCTAAGCCCCCCACATATTACCTCATTTTTAAACTTTATTTTCTGCCCGGACCTATGTTTTGGGCGCCGCCATCTTTGTGTGGGTATATGAATGCCCTGTGGGAAACGTCATCTGCCCAAACTAGATAACGCTGTGAGATTCCCGCACATGCCCAGTTAAACACTTGGGCATTCGAACGGGAATTTCATCTATTCATTCGTCAGAAAGACGAATGAATGAATAGAAATGTACGACGAACAAACACACACTGAATATTGGTGTTCGTTTGTTCGCTCAGTTTATTACAAGGAGGGAGTTACCGGCGTGCAGCTCCCTCCTTGTAAAGGACCTATTGTCTTCCCAGGCTTCTCACTGTTTACTAGACATACCCCTACTTGCGGTATAGCGAGTTGGGGCAGCATTTTCTAATACTAAGTCATCTTTACTTAGTATTAGTAAATTTGGCTGAAAGACCAATTTAGGTCTTTCAGCCTTTTGGTAGATAGCTCCGATACGGAGGAATTAGGGAGCTATCTACTAAACGGCTGCAAGATGCAGCCGCGGCATGAATCAGATCAGAGTTTCATTCATTAGAATGAAATTCCGATTCGAACAAAGTCCCGAATTGCGCCCTAACACCCATGGAGAAACTGTTCTCAATCTGTTAGGACGCAATTTGTCCGTTTTGCCGGCGTTCTGTCTAAGTGACAGGACGTTCGGGAAAAGTGAAAGGAGCATCACGGGAACAGGGAGGAAAGGTAAGAATTGTGGGAAAATGTATCTGACCACCGGAAATGAAGCACACTTTGCTCCTCCGCTGGTCAGAGATGGTCAGGCGTAGGAAACCTCCATAAGACAAAGAGTCCCTACTTTGTCTTATGTTTTAAAGAAAACTAGAGGATACAGGAAGAAATGAATAACAGATCCTGAGAGAGGGAGAGAAGAGGAAACGATTAAAGAAAGGCAAGTTCGGCATGACAGTGCCGCTTTAAGATATTTAAGTGAATGTTACTTTGTTCGCCAGTTAATGGATCTCTGGGGTGAGAATATAATATAGTCAATATTACAATTCATGGAACTGCAGACATCTGTTTTTAAGGGGCTAAACATATATGTAAAACAACCCAGTGACTAAGAATTCACAAAAAGCAGGACAGTTTGCGTTTTAATATTTATTGGCTGTATACTAAAAAGTGCATTGTCCTTTTTGCAGAAGCACAGCTAAACATATCACATTTGCTACTGAATTTGCAGAGGGTAGCCATTTCCTTGGGGTGCGCAAACAGTAATCTTGAACTGTAGGCTGCAATGAAACTAGTGTCAGCTTCAATATGCATCAGCTGCTCAGACGTGCCTAAAAATAATCATGCAAGGCAGTCTTTTAATGTTTTCTGTGCTGAAATATTTATCTCCACAATGTACAAGCACAGGGTGCAGTCTACAGAATAATCAGTGGTCATTAGCAAGCCAGTACTTTAGTCTCATAATGAGATTGCACAATTGGCCGTTTCCAGGTGGATGCACTGCATTTGAAAGCTTTTGAAGAGCTTTATAAAAATAGGTCAAGCACAGTCTCCTTGACAATATTTTTTATTTTCCCTTCTCATCATGTTATAGCAAAATTAAAGTTCCATACTAGCTCAGTAGAAATGATCATTCAAATTACCTAGCAAAGAAAGTGCATGCTCATATCGTCCATTATAAACAATTTAAAATGAATTATTTTTTAATCAATCCAACCTTCTTTGTACAGCAGTTGTGTAATTGTGTTCGTTTTTGCTTTTGTTTATCCTGTTAGGTGTCAAGTGAGCTACTGCTTAGATATTACCCTGTAACTAAATCAATAAGTGCTTACTGGCATAAGAGCAGAAGGTTTTAAATTTAAACAATTTCTCTGAAAACACAAAGATTATTAAAATGGGCCTGACTCTTCTGCCTGTCACTACTAAATCCATAAGCCCTGACACATGCTATTTAAACACTTACTGGGTAAAGGGAAGAAACAAAAAAAACAAAAAAAAAACATATAGACTTCCCAACCACAGCACTTCCGTGCCTATGATGACATCATTATCCTATGCATTTGCTAGACTCTAGCAGCTAGTGGGTGCTAGTGGGTGCTTGGACAATGAGCAGATGAGCTGCCCATAGTAGGGTTCTGCTTTCACTGTAACTCAGCCACCAACACAAAGCTATGCCATTGATAGACATTCTGCTGTGAAAATATAGGCAGGCTAGTGTGTATAATGGCAAGTCCATTTTTACCACTGAGAAGAAAGACCGGTTTTGGTATCGATCACCTCACCCCAAAATAAATAACTGCATGACTCAATCATTTGTGTGAAAAGAAGTAAATTAAAAAAACAAAACTTACCTGATTTTGTCACCAAGTGATCAGTTTCAGAATTTAAACTAGCTCATGCAAGAGTTATGCACTAAAGCGAGAATTCACAAAATATTTCAAATTTAAGGTAAAAATATCCAAACTGCAAAGCCTGCCACTCCAACTATGCTGTATACTTACGGTCAGGAGCGTTATACTACACTATGAGCTTCGGAGCTCTGCTACTGCACACAAACCCGGAAGGATCAAGCAGCACACCAGATTCTACTAATCTAACACACTGCCTACATAAACTGGGACATTTTAATACTTCACACTTCTGAAGAAGCCCATCCCTGGGTTAATCGCTTATATTTTAATATAGCTTTAATTCCAGTATATTTTTTCCATTCTTCATCTACATCCTGCTGCTGCTTCAGATCCAGACCCTTCATATCCCACGTGGGGATCATACTAACAAAGTAGAATACTGTATTCCTTTCCTTCTATTTAAATATTTGATATCCTATTAGGTTATTTTTCTGTTATATCTCCTCTACATGACTAATGAACACTGAGAGGCTACTGCACTGAGTGGGAGTGGGCTAATTCTGACAGGGGACTGCTCACAGGCGTTTTGCAACCTAATAGCAGTAGTGATGTGTTTTGTGTTTCTCAGTTTCTTTATTTTCATTTTTAGACATCACGCTGCCTTTTAACGTAATAACATTGTGCTACATAGCCTATCCTCTTGCCCGAGGTTATACAGAGTGTAAACGGTCTTAGCATATTATTGCTATTCGAGCCTTTAAGTCTTGTCATGAGCTTAGAAATAAATGCATAGCTTGCTTACTACCTTATTTACAAAAAAAGTGCATATTCTCTCCTGTATCCAACCATTATAAATGTTGATAAGCTTGTGGAATGCTGTTGGAGCACCTCAAGCCTACTTTTAAACCTATGCACTGCAAAAACATAAAATATATATATATATATATATATATATATATATATATATATATATTTTTTTTTTTTTTTTATTTTTTTTTAATAAAATCGAAATTTGCTCAGAATTCTCCCTTTAGTGAATAACCCTGTTGGAATATATGAACAGTCAAATGTAAAATGCCATTGGAATTTAAATACTACATCTAACTGTTAAATATCTTAACAGTATCTTTATGTTATTTTATACCATCTTTAATTCATGTATGTGTACATTTTTTAAGAAATCACTTGCTAGCTTTCCCATTTCCCTTTCTGAAAGCCTCTTTACACACCTTCAGTCAGACTGTCAGGTATGTGAACCAATGCTCAATATTTTAAAAATGAACATTACTTTTCAAAACTATGTTTTCTTTCTACCTGCAGTACTTTCATAAAATTGTATAACAAAGATGATATTGAGATATTGAAAAATGTAAGAGCATTATTCCTTTAACCCCTTAAGGACACATGACATGTGTGACATGTCATGATCCCTTTTATTCCAGAACTGGACACTTTGAGCACCAAAATCCATCCAATAAAGTCACAGTTTCCTGCACGTAAGAAACTAATACATCAATGCAATTGTCAATTTAAAATATTGCTCTATCTGGTACTTGGAAAAAGTCACTATTTTTCATTTGCAGCAGTAAAAAATGCTAGGTTTTTCTGTTTATACAATTAATTTTGGACTAAAATGAAATATCACAGCTCCACAATCCCAGCATCCCATCAAAACAGCTTCATCTGGACAGCAATATCCACTTGGAAAATGTGGTCATATTAACGAAAATGCTTGAAATATAATCCCTATTAACTTGTAATGACAATTAGCTTAGTAGTTTGAAAGTAAATTCTTGCACAGTGCAAATCCAGCTCCTAGAAGAGCTGTGCAGCCTTTCATGCAAAACTGTAATAACCGTCTGCTAACAGGGTAAAGAAGCAGGAAATTGCTTCATTGAAAAGGCATTGCTGCGCAGTTACATAACTTAATGTGTTGGAAATTGGTAACACTCTTTCAGTTATTTAGACAAAACATGTTTGGTTAAACAATCTGTGAATGAAAATTCAGTCAGACATTTATCTATAAGAGAATGAACATGATGAAGTTGCTATCTTGTATTCCAGAACAGAATATGAAATAAAACAATGCATTTAACGTGCAGCAAAAAAAAGGAAAACAAAATTAAAGTTAAAAGATAAACATAAGAAATACAGGGAAAATTTACTTTTACAAATAGATACATACATTTACAATCTCCTCTAATAAATATAATGGCCACTTCTGTGAATTTGGGATAACCACAGACAGGTGTGTAATAAAATGAGTTCTAAAGATCTAATCAACTCTAGCTCCTGTTTCTTCACTGATTCGTAGATATGCCCCTTCTCTGTGTCTCCACTCTGCCGGTGACCCCCTCCTGTCAACTCCTCGCACCCTTACTGCTAACTCATGCTTGCAGGATTTTTCACAGACCGCTCCTTTCTTTTGGAACAGCTAGCCTACCCTCATTAGACTATCCTCTAGTCTTCAGTCGTTTAACAATTCCCTCAAAACCCATCTGTTTAGAAATACTTATGGCCTAATAATTTTATAATATCGAAAAGCGCTGTGGAATAAAGCACCAATATATTTCAGCTGTACATGTTGAATCCAGAGCTTTGGGACTGGCCCTGAATACATGAGACCAAGTAAATCAACTTTAATTTCTATTGCTGGGTGGAACTACAGTTAAGCCCTTGGGTGTTACACTCTGCCTTCTAACCATTGTTATTCACTGTTGCACATAGATCTGTCTATTTCTGGAAGCATACATGCTTTATATTGTCTATTGAGTAAAGAAGAAACAAAAAGAATCATCTGGCTACCTTAACTATAGCAGGAGAAGCAGTGAAGCCTGTTCTGTATTCAATGCTATATTTGTACACCCTAATAATCACATTTAACAGAGATAAAATCCTTGACATATTCTTTAAATTAATATCTATTTTTGCATATACATAGAGAGTGTGGCAGAACATTTTAATTCCCATGCTGTGAATAATTCATTCCATTCCTCACACTTTAAAACAAAAATTAGTGAGCCCAAACCCGCACTTTATAGTTTTTTGCTATTTTCCTATAAGCCTCCATTTGTCTGCCAAATAAATGTCTTGTATGTAAGAAACATAGGCCTCAATTTAATAATCTTTCCAAATGATTCAATACTGTTAGAAAAAACTATGCAAATTATTTATTCCCACAGGCTTTATTGGATATTTCTGTAGGAATTTGGCATTGATTCAGTTGGAAAACATTAAATCGAGGCCATATTGTCTGACTAATGAAACTGTAGCAAACTGTGATGTATCAATGATACCAATAGTTTAATAACGGCCGTGCTTATTACAGAAAAAAAAAAAAATCACACCAAGTATGTTTAGGAGAGACTGGCTGGTAGGTTACCATAATACACTTTTATGAGGCTTGATCTGCCATAGGTTTAATAGGGAAACAAAATCTATGCTACTAAATATGTACACCATTTTATATAAGAAAATAGTTCTGAATAAATAGTTTTACTAGTATACATGATCATGCAATACCATAACACACATACAATCATATATATTATGTAAATACCAGTAGTAATAATAATAATAATAATAATAATAATAATAATACACTGCTCAAAAAAATAAAGGAAACACAAAAATAACATCCTAGATCTGAATGAATTAAATATTCTTCTGAATACTTTGTTCTTTACAAAATCACACAAAAATGAAAAAATGGAAATCAAATTTTTCAACCCATGGAGGTATGGATTTGGAGTCACACTCAAAATTAAAGTGGAAAACACACTACAGGCTGATCCAACTTTGATGTAATGTCCTTTAAAACAAGTCAAAATGAGGTTCAGCAGTGTGTGTGGCCTCCACGTGCTGTATGACCTCCCTACAATGCCTGTGCATGCTCCTGATGAGGTGGCGGATGGTCTACGGAGAGATCTCCTCCCAGACCTGGACTAAAGCATCTGCCAACTCCTGGACAGTCTGTGGTGCAACATGATGTTGGTGGATGGAGCGAGACATGATGTCCCAGTTATGCTCAATTGGATTCAGGTCTGGGGAACGGGCGGGCCAGTCCATAGCATCAATGCCATCATCTTGCCGGAACTGCTGACACACTCCAGCCACATCATGTCTAGCATTGTCTTGCATTAGGAGGAACCCAGGGCCAACCGCACCAGCATATGGTCTCACAAGGGGGCTGAGGATCTCATCTCGGTACCTAATGGTAGTCGGGCTACTTCTGGCAAGCACATCGAGGGCTGTGCGGCCCCCCCAAAGAAATGCCACCCCACACCATTACTGACCCACTGCCAAACCGGTCATGCTGGAGGATGTTGCGGGCAGCAGAACATTCTCCACGGCGTCTCCAAACTCTGTCACGTCTGTCACATGTGCTCAGTGTGAACCTGCTTTCATCTGGGAAGAGCACAGGGTGCCAGTGGCGAATTTGCCAATCTTGGTGTTCTCTGGCAAATGCCAAACATCCTGCATGGTGTTTAGCTGTAAGCACAACCCCCACCTGTAGAGGTCGGGCCCTCATACCACCCTCATGTAGTCTCTTTCTGACCGTTTGAGCATGCACATTTGTGGCCTGCTGGAGGTCATTTTGCAGGGCTCTGGCAGTGCTCCTCCTGTTCCTCCTTACACAAAGGCGGAGGTAGCGGTCCTGCTGCTGGGTTGTTGCCCTCCTACGGCCTCCTCCATGCCTCCTGATGTACTGGCCTGTCTCCTGGTAGCGCCTACATGCTCTGGACACTACACTGACAGACACAGCAAACCTTCTTGCCACAGCTCGCATTGATGTGCCATCCAGGATGAGCTGCACTACCCGTGCCATCAACCAGGAAGCATAGGAACTGAGAAGTGGTCTGTGTTCACCACCTGCAGAACCACTCCTTTATTGGGGGTGTCTTGCCAAATGCCTATAATTTCCACCTGTTGTCGATCCCATTTGCACAACAGCATGTGAAGTTGATTGTCACTCAGTGTTGCTTCCTAAGTGGACAGTTTGATTACACAGAAGTGTGATTGACTTGGAATTACATTGTGTTGTTTAAGTGTTCCCTTTATTTTTTTGAGCAGTGTATATTCACATCTGATGTTGATAACCAGTCAACAAAGAATCATTCATAGTTCTACAGATAACCAACAAATAAAATTCAGCATTGCTATTAACACATTTAATGGGACTGAAATTATTTTGGCATTAGGCTATCCAAATTATTAAAATAATCATACCAAACAAGACGCAGCACACTCACTCATTCACTAAACAGCATTTATTTATTTTTTAAAACAACTCACCTATGCAAAATAATGGGTTTTTAGTTTATAATAAATGACAATACATTGCACAAGTCTACCACAATACCAATGTAGCCCATTCTTGGCAGGTCCTATCTTAGCAACCTACTGCCTGCTCTTATGCGATTAATCCACTCACTTGAGAAATACTTCCACCTGAGACTCTATGCAATGCAAGGTAAATAGGGCCCTGGAATGAGGCACCAATGAACGTTCAGGTGAATGCAGCCCTCTTTGATATAGACACACATGAGGATTATATGTCACCAGAGAGGAACAAACAAATACAACATGCTCAAAAGAAATCAAATGAGTTCAGTAGCCTAGGGGTGGTTTTTAGTTTGCATGCTGTGAAACTCTTACTAATGAGGTTGTACCTCACACAGAGAAGACTAGAACGAGTGATCGAAGGGGAAGAGAATAATAGGTGAGGGATGGTGGCAGAGAAGAGGGGAACAGGTGTGGGATGCAGTGAGAGAATGGGGGGGCAGATGTAGGGAGAGTAGAGGGGAACAGGTGAGGGATGAAGGGAGAGTAGAGGGGGAAAGGTGAGGGATGGAGGGAGAGTAGAGTGGGACAGGTGAGGGATGAAGGGAGAGTAGCGGAGAACAGGTGAGGGATGAAGGAAGAGTAGCGGGGAACAGGTGAGAGATGCTGGGAGAGTAGCGGGGAACAGGTGAGGGATGAAGGGAGAGTAGCGGGGAACAGGTGAGGGATGAAGGGAGAGTAGCGGGTAACAGGTGAGGGATGAAGGGAGAGTAGCGGGTAACAGGTGAGGGATGAAGGGAGAGTAGTGGGGAACAGGTGAGGGATGCTGGGAGAGAACCGGGGAACAGGTGAGGGATGCTGGGAGAGAAGCGGGGAACAGATGAGGGATGCTGGGAGAGTAGTGGGGAACAGGTGAGGGATGCTGGGAGAGAAGCGGGGAACAGGTGAGGGATGCTGGGAGAGTAGCGGGGAACAGATGAGGGATGCTGGCAGAAAATAGGGGAACAGGTGAGGGATGCAGGGAGAGAAGAGGGGGAAATATAAGGGATGCGGGGAGAGTAGAGGGGAACAGGTGAGGGATGAAGGGAGAGTAGAGGGGGAGAGGTGAGGGATGAAGGGAGAGTAGAGAGGCATGGGTGAGGGATGAAGAGAGTAGCGGGGAACAGGTTTTTAAAATTTTTAGAAGCAAAACTGCATGTCTGATTACATTAGAAAGCCCCATCATTTTTGCTGAAAATTTCACCGCCTCTGATGAAGAGTCAGCCATCATCATGTTCCTCAAAAGTTTAACAGGATCCTCTCTGGATTTGCCCATATAAATTTTCTTCAAAGTATCCAGCCAAGTTGCTGCATTGCAAATTTGGAAAGGAGAAGGTGAAGCTCTCAAGGCCCACGAGGTAGCAACAGCTCTGGTAGAATGAGCCCTTAAATTCAGAGGAGTTGACATTCAAGAAGAACGGTATGCAAATACAATAGCTTCTTTAATCCATCTTGCCAATGAGCCTTTATAAGTCCTTTATTTTTTCCCTGGAAAAGGACGAACAAGATGTCCGATCTCCAAAATGAAGTAGACGTTTCCATGTAAAACTACAGGCAGCGTTTAACATTCAGGCAATGGAATTGACATTCAGCTATGAAGAAAGGTTAACAAATTTAAACCTATTTAGTTTAGAAAAACGTCGCCTGAGAGGGGATATGATAACATTATACAAATATATTCTGGGCCAATACAAACCACTGTGTGGAAATCTATTCACAAACCGGACTTTACATAGGACACAAGGTCATGCGTTTAGACTGAAAGAAAGAAGATTTCGTCTAAGGTAAAGGAAAGGTTTTTTTTTTTACTGTAAGAACAATAAGGATGTGGAATTCTCTGCCTGAAGAAGTGGTTTTATCAGAGTCCATACAGATGTCCAAACAGCTACTAGATGCATACTTGCAAAAACAGAATATTCAAGGATATAATCTTTCAATGTAAGGTAATAACTGCTTGATCCAAGGATAAATCTGACTGCCATTCTGGGGCCAAGAAGGAATTTTTTTCCTAGCTTGTTGCAAAATTGGAAGTGCTTCAAACTGGGTTTTTTGCCTTCTTTTGGATCAACATCAAAAAACAAATGTGAGGAAGGCTGAACTTTATGTAATCTCTGATTACATTAGAAAGCCCCATCATTTTTGCTGAAAATTTCACTGCCTCTGATGAAGAGTCAGCCATCTTCATGTTCCTCAAAAGTTTAACAGGATCCTCTCAGGATTCGCCCATAGAAATTTTATCCAAAGTATCCAGCCAACATCTTTGAGCATTGGCTACTGGAGAACCTGAAATGAGGGCCTTACTCTGGGCCGCTGCAGTGGGAAAAAAAGCTTCTTTAAACAAGATTCTGCTCGTTTGTCCATCGCATCCTGGAGTCCACTGGAATCTCCAAGAGAAAGTGTGGTTTTCTTACCTAGCTGTGCAATTGGTATATCCACTTTAGGTATGATCTCCAGCTGCTTGTCAGGTTCTTCTTTAATTGAAAAAAATGTTTTTTGAAATGCTAGGATACAAAAGCTTTCTTGGCTGGAAATGTCCAAACTCTAAGCATCAACTGCTGCACAGATGGGTGAATAGGAAAAGACTTGAGCTTTCTCTTTTCCTGTGAACCTGAAGGAGATATCTCCAAATCCACAAGGCTATAGACTTCCTTGATGAGTTTATGTAGATACTGTTCCTGAAAGGAATATTCCGAGTCAAAAGGAAGCACTGTATTCTTCGGAAGAGTACTCATCAGAAGATGATTTAGAGCTCATTTCCGGAATTACCCAACCAGACTTCTTTTTAGAAAGTGGAGAACCTGGTTCGGCTCTTTACTTAGGGTTTGACTGAACGGCAGACTGGGCTGATAACAGAGCAGCTTCCTTTATATCCACCAAAGTTTGTTGCAGGCTATTCTGGGACCATGACATGAGACAAAACATCTGTCTTTTTTAGCTTCCTCTGAAGCCTCTTTATAGCAATTGCCACACGTTTTCTTTTTGTAGCCATCTGCTAAAGGCTGGGAATAATAAACTAGAAATTTAATCAGGCAAGAGACATTAAGGAGAAAACTAGAGCAGTCTTACCTTAATGGCCTCTGAGTGTGCTGGAGAGCAGATGAGAGAGCACACTGCAACAGAAATGCGAGCACCTGGCAAGCAGGAAGTTGCTGCTGGGCAATGTAGTTCCCCGGTCCTGGAATGCAAGGATTTTCAAATTTTTGCACCTGATTTATAAGAGATTGCTTCGCGCATGCGCAGAGCGGTCTGCGATCTTTAGATGGAACGCGACCTGTGTGATGCGTTTCAAATCCAGGACCCCTCAGCACGTGCACACATAGCACCTTCGCCATTTCCAGCACCCAGCTCGGAGGATCGTCGACAAGCACTCAGCTTGCGTTCCACCACAAAAAAAGGACAGAACTTGCCCTGAACTGCTAAAACATAGCCCTCCCTGGAATCTACCAGCTCACCTTGTCCATGTAAGTTGCATCCTACCCTGCCGAAGGCAGGCAGAGAACTGAGTTTTTGGGGGTTCCAGGTGATTTTATACCTATAGGAGGAGGAGCCTGGGAGGAGTCAACATTATTAAAAAGTGGTTGCCTGCCTGCCTGCCTTTCCAATCCAGATTAGAGGAAATCCTTGTTGTAGTGCATTGCCTCTTATCTGGAGAGAAATCTTTTAAGTGGAGAAACACTAAAAAGATAAATTACACTCCATTGCCCAAATAAAAAAAATTCAAATGACCAATGTGTGCTAGATATATCCAGAGTGAAAATGTACATACATTTAATTATGCATTTTTTTCATTGAGGTTAGGTCTAAAAACAGCTTGCAAAAGCTGTAGTTCTCTCGAGACTTTGTAAGACTATGTGGTTTTTCAATTCGACTTCATAGTGTAGCTCAATGAGAAGTCTTTGTAAGGCATGTTTGTCAGATCAACTAAACAAAATAATCAGAATGTAACATGACTGGTTGTCTGATTGAAAGACAAGAGGTGTGTAAAGGTTAATTTAATTTAACATACATCACTAAGAAGATACTCTTGACACCATATCAAAAGAAACAAAAAACTGTGTTTGAAGGAAAAAAAAAAAAAGGAAAGAAAACATGCTGGAAGCCTTCTAGAATTTAAGCCCTTCAGGACTGAATCAATAGTACACGTTCTGATCAAAACAAAAACTGTCTGTCTATATGTCTGTTTAACCGTAATTCACGTCTTTCATATTAAGTGCACCCACACTTATTATATATAATTTTGTTCAGGAGAAACTGGGCTTTCAATTCTCATGAACCATTCATAATTGAAACATAATTTATTATGAATAAATTTTAAAAAACTGAGAACTTAAGATTTAAAAAAAAAAACATTTGTAGACATTTTAGCTGTAAATGTCATAATACTGTTCGCTTTAACTGCAAAAAAAAAAACATTTAGATTCAGCAAAGTCTCACGAGTACAACAGTACCCCCCATTAACAGTTTTTACGGTGTTTTGGAAAGTTACAGGGTCAAATATAGCACATTACATTTTTCAGTTTTTTCAAATTGAAATTTGCCAGATTAGTAATGTTACCTTTGAGACCGTGTGGTAGCCCGGGAATGCGAATTACCCCCATGATGGCATTACATTTGCAAAAGTAGACAACCCAAGGTATTGCAAATGGAGTATGTCCAGTCTTTTTTAGTAGCCACTTAGTCACAAACACTGGCCAAAGTTAGCGTTCATATTTGTTTTTGTGTGAAAAAAGCAAAAAACAAATATTTGACCAGTGTTTGTGATCGCGGCGGAGGCGAGTAGTTGGAGGCTCCTGGGGCTGCAAGCCGTTACAGCGTTCTATGCCTCCGCAACGGCTTTAAAGCCTATTTAATGCGGGACGGCATAGAACGCCGTTAAGGGAACTGTAGTAACAAAATGTATTTACACCAAGGATAAACATAGCAAGATTAGCTGCAGTGTTCAATACAGGATAAGTAAGTCACTAGAGGTCTCCATTCAGTGCTATCCATGTGTCTACAAGTCATATGACCTCTAAGCAACTATTGACAAAAAGCAAACCTTGTTCAGATTGTTTTTAATAACAAAGTCTTCAGCAAATAGCATGGTACATTTTTTTTATTTTAACTTTTGCATTTTTCTGGGAAACAAAACAATTACAATATGAATATGTAATGGATGCATTTCATATATGCTCACCTCTATTTCACAGCTGTATTCTGTTCCATCTAACAAGGTCACCTTACATGGCACTATTTTAACCTTCTTGGGGGATTTAAGTATGCTTTCTTTCTTTGATTCAGCACGCTTGGACACCGTTATTTCCTTTCCGACATCTTCATTTTCGTCCTTCTCATCAACAACCTGTATTTCTTCCTCTTTGTTTTCCTCTTTAGCAGGCTGCCAAAGATGATAAAAACAAAGGTATATTGTAATATGCATTAGATTCTAAAACTGTACAATTTCCATTTTCGAGACCAGTGTGTTCCTAGAAAGTATGATCAGTAAATTGTACTTTTTTTTATTACACATGTATGTAATGTAAGTATAACCTTTTCATACAAAAAATAAATAAAGTCTATAATAAGATCTCATATCTCTTTAAGAAAGTAAAACTTTATAGAAACATATTTATATCATAGAATATAAAGCCTGCACTCAAGGTCTTGTGAAGTAGAAACTTTTTAATCCAGGTAAAAATCAACATTTTAGTTCGTATAATGAACTTTCTTCAGGACATCCTGCATTCAGGATGTCCTGAAGAAAGTTCGTTATACAAACTGAAAAGTTGATTTAAAGTAGAAAAAAAAGTGTCCACTTATTTAAACTATAGTAATCATGGAGAAAATGTGGGAGATTTAAAAAAAAAAAAGTTAAACACAAACATTTTACAATCATGGCTTTGCCATGGAAACGAATTTGCGGTTATACTGTGGAGCGGAATGCAACGTTTCTGATTTCCTTATATTTGTGCCCACAGCTCATTACATGGCATAAAAGAAATAAATACAATGAAATTATATACAATGCCTATAGCATTACAGCAGTCAAACAACTTGTGAACCTGTTCACATTCTATTTGTAATACCTGTGCTTCTGTAAGTAATTGTTTCTCTTCTTTTTCCTCTGCCTTTGACTCCACAAGCTGCTGGTCATCTGACTTCACACCTTCCGTTTTCTCTTCATCCTCCTTTACCTGTGTCTCATCTGCTGACTCTTCTGCATTACCTTTGTCGCCATCTTCTTTAGGGTCCACTATACTCTGTGATTTTTGCTTCTTAAGCCAAGGTGGTAGAAAGCGGGAAATTCCTTTTCCTTCAGGTGTATCTTTTTCCTTCTTTTGTTTTCCTGGGCTCTTTTGTCCAGGGGAGACTGGGGACGATGGTGATTTTGTTACATTGTCTGGTTCACTTTCATCATTATTCTTGTTCTCAGAGTTCTCAGGTGCAGTCTCTGCATTTGGCTCTCCCTCTTGAACCTGCTCACTCAAGGTTCTTTGTTGCTTATTCTGGGCTTCAGCCGGTTCACTTTCAT
Source organism: Pelobates fuscus (assembly GCF_036172605.1). NCBI lineage: Eukaryota > Metazoa > Chordata > Amphibia > Anura > Pelobatidae > Pelobates > Pelobates fuscus. The sequence goes on along the minus strand of NC_086318.1, from coordinate 210,743,514 downwards.
TTATCTCAATTTCATGTGCTGCTTCAGTCGTCATTATCAAAGATTACACTGCAAAAAAAAAAAGACTATTATTTTAAGAAGGTAACAAGATAACTAATTTTAAAAACAGTAAGTGAACGCAATTTCCTCCAAACAATATATTATACTTTTACTTGGGTATATTAGCTAGTCACCACAATCAAAAAGAATTTGCACCATACAGAAAACTCTATTTAGGCTTAAGAGTGGAAGTGTTTTAAGTGCAAAAAACAGGCCTGTGGAGTCAGTCAGAAGCAATTTTGGGTTATTGTAGTCGTAAATAAATGAATGTACACACTTAGACTAAACGTACCATATATGCCATCGTATAAGTCACCTCATAAAAATGACAGGTGTTGTATAGCTTTAAGTCTATATTCACCAGTAAGTCAACCCTAAAAGTAATATGAAATTTAGTCTAGGCAATGCTTGCAGGCACGTATGCTTATGATTTGGGCATGGCCAGCAGAAATCAGCAAAATGTCCTGTTTCATACAAAATCCTAAATGTTTTGCTTACTGTATCCTGTTATAGAATAGGTTTTATCACACATATACATATTATAGATTTTATTATATGATTAATAAGTTGGCCAGAGTTTGAACACAAGCAAAACAGTAGCATGTAGTAATTTTTGCAGATAGATGGCATGCACATGTGCGCAGTGGTTGCCAGTCATATGTATTTACATATGAATCTCATGATACCGAAAGCAGCAATGTCATCTCCTAGTTCCCAGGAAATTTGTGTATAAACTATAAATAAATGTGTACGAAATCGTGCAATGACAGTAATGAAATTCTAATTCTTTAGAAAATAAGTAAAAAGTGATAAAGATGCGCGAGAGTAGTAAAAGCATTGCCTATATCAATAAAGCATTAGGCCAACGTATTCTTTTCGTTTCAGCCATGTATCAACAACTTCATGTTCAGCATATGCTTTGACTCCAAGCTTGTGGGAGTTTTTTTACGCTAAAACTTTCACTTAAGCATCTATGATAAATTGTAATTGTAATATAATTATACACTTGTGTTCAAAATTGTGGAAACATTTTGGAAAATTTATATTTCTGAAGGTTTTAATGGCTATTTTTTTTTTTTTTTTTTTTATTTTTTAAACACCATCATAAAATAATTAGAAAGTTACTTGAACTGTACAATGCAACACTACACACTTTACTCAAAATGCATTAAAAATTTATTTAAAATAGTAATACACAGAAAAAACATAATTCTAACAATTTCTTTTAGTACTGAGAAGAGAAATCTTTTGACACAATTACAAGGAGTAAACCAAGTGTTTTCATTTACCAGGTGTTCTACCATGAAACATAAATTGTAGTAATTTCTCTCAATTTTCTTTTATTCCTTGGTTTCTTCTCAATAAATTTATTTTAATCTTTGAGTTTGCATCTAACCGTTATTGCGCTCATCTCAAAAACACATTGGATATATGTTTGTATTCCTAACACTATAGTGTTCTTTTAAAAATTATTTTTCTCAAACAATATACCGTATTTATTCGAGTATAACGCGCACACGTGTATAACGCGCACCCCTAATTTTCGATTAAAAATCGGTATAAAATTTTATACAGATTTTTAATCTAAAATTAGGATGCTTGTTATACTCCAATAAATATTCGAGTGGGTGCTCGATAATACCGACCGCCGGGCTCATTACAAGCCCGGCGGTCCAGGGGGGGGCGGGCAGCAAGCGTTTACTCACCTCCGTGCAGCTCCTCCAGCTTCCCAGTGTAAATCTCGCGAGACCCGCGGCCAGCTCTGACGACGTCAGAGCGTCAGAGCTGGCCGCGGGTCTCGCGAGATTTACACTGGGAAGCTGGAGGAGCTGCACGGAGGTGAGTAAACGCTTGCTGCCCGCCCCCCCAGGACCGCCGGGCTTGTAATGAGCCCGGCGGTCCTGGGAGGTATATTTATTCGAGTTATACTCGAATAAATACGGTAGTTGTAGAGACACATTTTGGGTGCCGCCCCCTTTTGCCTTCGGTTACAAAGTAAATTTTTCTAATGTTCCGGTAGAACACTACACCTGTTACACTATCCCACTTGAACAAAAACACCTACAAACCTCTGCTGGAGGGGATGCAACATGAGAGGAACCTACATACACATGCAGTGGAAATGCCCTAAAGTCCAGAAATGATGGAACGAAGTAAGTGACTTACTAGCCCAGCTATTTCAGAGACGGCCTGTACTAGACCCGGTGCTTTTCCTTTTATCAAAGCCTGTAGAGGGGTGGACAAGATGGGAACAACCAATACATAAAATAACTTTGGACGCAACGCGGGCTATAGTCCAGGTTTGGCTCCAACAGGCGGTCCCCGCCATAAAAGCAATAACTACAAAGATACAAGATATGTATCTTATGGACAAGCTAACCGTGCAAGTAAGGGGAACAAAGAAAAAATTAGAAAAATAATGGGAACCGAGTAATGTAGCAGCCGAAAAATAAGGGCATGGCATTCCCTACGGATCTAATGTATGGATACCTGAACCCACTAGTTAGAGGGAGAACTCCCTAAGGAGACAGAAAAGAGACCCCACTAGGAGAATACTGAGAGCAGAGGGTGGGAATTTCTGGCATTTCCGGGTCCCCACAGATCAACTCGACCTGCCACCACTCCTCTTATCTGCTTACCCCTGTCCCCTTGGACATCTCTATACCTATTTTCTCAAACCTCGAACGGATAGAGCATGCAAAGATATTGCAGGGAACGCAATGGTCTTATGTTAATACAGTCCTATAGTACCAGACACTCCACATAGGCTCAGGGCTCACACCATTAAGTTTTTGGCTGGCAAGAGAGGGGTATGCTTATTATTAAAGCAGAGTATTTATTTATTTATTTATTATTGCCATTTATATAGCGCCAACAGATTCCGTAGCGCTTTACAATATTATGAGAGGGGGATTTAACTATAAATAGGACAATTACAAATAAACTTACAGGAGCAATAGGTTGAAGAGGACCCTGCTCAAACGAGCTTACATTCTATAGGAGGTGGGGGGACACTTCACTATACTGGTCTTCTTCATTTCTTCTATCACTTTCTCACTATCATAAAATTTGTGATGCTAATTTGAATGTCCAAAAGTATGTTATGGACAATGAGAGAGATGTCACTGTCATCTAACATGTATATTTCAATGACTTCACAGCCATCACGCAAAATTAAAGAATTTAAATGAAAAAAATAAAAAGTTATTTACCTTTTTTCCCCCATGCCACATCAGTCTTGTCACAGCTGGCTCTGCCACACTCCACTTACTTGGTTAAGATAATCAAATTTGACCATTTCAGCCAATCCAATTCTTTCCCATTGAAAGCATTAGAAGGCAATTGCGCATGTGCTGTAAAATGCTGCACTGCGCCAATCAGCATCTCCTCATAGAGGTGCATTGAATCGAAACATTTGTATTCTACTACTGCCAACAAGTACAACAGATATGTATGCCTCTACCATTTTTTTTTTTAAGTAGTTGTTTAAGGATCAAATAATTCATTAACTAATTTTTACATTCCTCTGCTCACTTCCCAAAGATACTACTTTATGAAGTGACACTATATGTGTTGTGACTAGTAGGCAATTGTAACCCTACATCAATTCTAACCCTACAGCAGCCATCACTATAATGTGAGCCATAAACCAACACAGAGGGATTCTCTCAGTAGATGTCACTACAGCATTCTGTAAGCATTTTGTAATGTATGATGGCAACATTAAAGGAAAATCTCCCTCCATGTTGTCCAAACTGCTCACACGGTGATGAATAGTAGGCAGTATGTACAGCTCAGCTTGTGAATTTTGGTAAGAAGGCATGCAAGGTTATCCAATCTGTTTTTTTTTTCCCCAGATTCCATAGGTACCCCTATCTTTGGCAATATTTCCAGAATTACCGTGACAGTTGGCAAGCTACAGTGATTAAAAGCGCCAGGAGAAGAGCTGCACACCGCTCATAGGTCAGTGTTAGGCCACTAAACAGCCGACAAATGGGCCCCCCAGGCATTTCGATCCACCTAGTACCAATCTATCCCTGCTGGTAGCATTAAGGCA